>NW_013673029.1:30157-33047 GCF_000517525.1 Limulus polyphemus | reverse complement strand
AACCTTTATTCTAATGATGTAAGATAAACCTGTACTCACTGGTTATATTTAGTATAAATAACCTTTCTTCTAATGATGTAAGATAAACCTGTACTCATTGGCTATATTCAGTATAAATAACCTTTATTCTAATGATGTAAGATAAACCTGTACTCACTGGCTATATTCAGTATAAATAACCTTTATTCTAATGATGTAAGATAAACCTGTACTCACTGGCTATATTCAGTATAAATAACCTTTCTTCTAATGATGTAAGATAAACCTGTATTCATTGGCTATATTAGTATAAATAACCTTTATTCTAATGATGTAAGATAAACCTTGAGTGCAAGGATAACCCTGGAATACAGAGGGAGAAGTGGGTAAAAGCAGGACTCTGAACAAATGATAAATAAGTGAGTAGAAGGACCCTGAATTATAGAGGGGATAAACGAGTACAAGGAGGACCCTGAATTATAGAGGGGATAAGCAAGTACAAGGAGGACCCTGAATTATAATGAGCTCATTGGTTACACTCCAATGTATTCAGATAATTTCTGCAAATGACTATGATAGCCTTGAAACATTCAGTTGTTTGGGTAGACCTCAGATGGCGCTTAAAACCTCTTATTTCGTTCATATTCTCAGAAATTAGTTGTGGGCTTCACGAACTGCGGTTCATACCCGTGTTTACCCTGACTTTCAATTACACTATTGAAATAAACTACAGAAGCTCCCGTGTTATGCACGACATTAAACGTCAGTTTCAGCGAACACAGTTTATCAAGAAATACGTTTTTAAATGTTTCAGTATTTTCTCCCATTCTGAAGTATTTTCAATTTCCTGAAAAAGTATTGACAATTTTTAAAAACAGCTACTATAGTCGTAGCTAAGGTAAAAACTGAAATTGTTATCTAGTTTTCGCCTTGTTGAATGTCAACATGCTAATAAAGTTTCAAGTTTTCCCCCTTAACATTAAGAAGCTCTGCACGGTAATGGTGTACTTAGTAACACTTGAAATCTTACTTTTTCTAAAAGTACCCATCAAAAAATTTGGAATCAGCGTGAGTTTGTAGCTAAGCCTAATTAAATATCGACAGGCGTATCGCTCAATCAAAACTCCATGAAGTAATAAAGGTATAATATATTTTTTCTTTACCTATGATTGTGTAAGACATTAAAAAAAGACAACATTTATCTCAAGTTTCTGTTAAATATATGTATGACCGTTATACCTATACTCTTACAAATTTACAATGTAAAAGCTCCTCAGTTAACATATATAAGCAGTATTCTCTCATGAGTTTCGATTTCTTTTTAATCGTACGTTCGTGATTAATGTCACACTAGACGTTTTACATACGTTTATTCTATTTCCGTGAACGTTCTGTAAGTAATATATATCTTAGGCCTAAACACTAAATATACTATCAGTATCTCAAGTCAACCAAATCTTCCTTTCTTTGCGAACTTTTTTTTTAGTTAAAACAATCAACTGTAAAAGCAACACTAATTCCCATGAACAACGTTTTTCACCTTGACAACCTCCCTGGAATCACCAGTAACGATTTGCGGGTCTTGTTTGAATTCAACAATACCGTTAATATGAGTCGAGCACTAATCCATCCTATACATGCCACTGTTACGTCTCCGTTCGTTAGTTGATTTTCCGTAACTTCGTTCCGACGAAACTTTAGCAACACAAGTCCTTACTTAATAAAACTGGTTTATTCTTTCTGAATATAACTTTACCGATACACTTATTTTCAACAGTCGCTCTATAACAAACGCTATAACGACGAACGTTAACTTCAACAATACTTTCTGACTGCAGTTCAATTACTCACTACCTACACACATTGTTCCGTCACGTTGTGACCATCCTATATATACCATACTACCCCCAATCTAGTAAATGCTAGGGCATTCACGAAGGAACAGGATATTTCTAGAAAGCAGGTGGCGTGACACTAGTCACGTGACCTCGCTGACGCAACTCCACGAACAGCATTATTGAATAAGATCGTTGGATGCTAGATACCAACCATTATTAACGACTTATTGTTTTTACTGTTCAGTATCAGTTGGCTAGTAAAATATGTGCATTAAGAAAGCTTAACCATCTCGTGTCTGACTGGTTTCTTAGTTTACTTTTCTCTCTAACTGCTAGAAGATTTTACTTTCCAAACATCGAAAACAAGGTAAAGAAAAATTTACTGTTACGGTCATCAACAACAAAACTAGGGTTAGCGAACACAATAATGTTTAATATTTATTTTTATGTGATTGGTCATGACAGATTCTAGTCGGTTATATCGGCGTACGTTTATGTAACATTACACCAGAACAGTAACAACGTTTAATATTCATTGTTACGTTTAGCATAGATCTTAAATATGTTGACGTAATGACAGTTTCTAATAAACTGTTTGCTTCACATTACCCTGGATTATAGTGCTGAAGAATACGAACAGTAATGACGTTTTATATTTATTGGTTCTCTTAAGATGAACGAACACTTATTTGTTCATGTCACCCTGGACTGGACATTAGCACTATATACGTAATGAAAACGTTCGGTAAGATTGTTCTGAACTTAAATAATTAAATTCAGTGTCATCTTTATAAATGATAATTGTATAGACGTGAAGCGGGGATTAAATCATTTTCTCCCCTTCCTTTTTGGTTAGGTAACGTTATTTATGTTATATGTACAATCACCTTATTTAGGTTTTATTCAAACGAAAGTAATTCGTGCATAGGAAAGATGTCCTAACGAATCAGAAATAATACCATTTACCACGTGAAATAATAATAATAATAGAATGGAATGAACAAAGTTATTTCACAATACATCGGTCCGCCATGGCCAGGTGGTTAGGGCGCTTGACTCGCAATCTGAGGGTC
>NW_013673029.1:27314-29281 GCF_000517525.1 Limulus polyphemus | reverse complement strand
GATTAGTTAATACTTTTATAACTTACAGTTTCACAACTCCGTAACTGTAAACACAGTCTTTCATTTGATTGGTGATTCTATTACAGCAGAGATTATGTAAATATTTATACTTAAGGGTTGCTTCTAGTGACGTAGTTCAAACGAATAGTCGAGTGACGTTTTTTATCTGTTGCTACGAGACGATATTCTAGTGCCAACTAATCTAACGAAAATCACATGTTCAAAATATTCCTTAGCCAACTTGTGCATATAAATAAATAAGTATCTCGGTGATATATAAATTTAAATTTGGCCAAACATACATCTGTTTCTGTTTTACCCTCTCTCTATACATATACATATATATAAATTATAATATTAACTAGAAAAATGAAATTCTCTCTACAAAACAAAGACCGTGCATATCTTTACTTCTTTCGCTAAACTGTGAGAATTTTGGCTTCAGTTTTTAAAACGAAGCAATAGTTCCATAATTCAACCCTTTTGGTTTTACTTTTATTTAGCCTCGTTATATAATAAGCTCTTTTTTTTAAACGTCGAAACTCACAAACGCTATTTACGCGCGCCTCCTAAGCCTTATTAGGCTTCTCGTCTAGCAGTATTTTTGTTACTTCACGTCAATATGCGCTAGCGATGAATAATTTTAAAGCTTTTGTTTTTATTATTCTGCCAACAAGATGCAAAAATTCCTGAACAAGGGGATTTTCTTTAAAATAACACACAATGCATCTTTATTTCAATCACTGAAGATAAACGTCTAATTATAGACAAAAAAAATATATATCCAGAAAATTTGTTCTAAATATGTTCTAACATTAGAGAGAAAATAACAAACAATAACAAAAGTTTGATGCATCGATTAGGCTTAACATGCAATGGTTTATGAATGCAATCATTAGAGAGCAACAAAACTACGAATGAAAATGGTAAGCGTCTTGAAAATAAACACATAAAATCTAACAAAAATATATTTGCTGGAGTTATTTTACATATTACTTGTAAAGCTGCTTCATTTTGAAAGTGCTCATATTAAAATGTTAAATTTTCTGTCACGAAAGTATGTTTATGTTACGTTTTATGTTCAACACTCTAGCTGTTGAAGAGTAAAATGCTCTTTAGGCCTAACAGATTAGTTAACCACCATACCAGGCTGCACAGGTTGGGATATTATGGACTTTAAGGTAATAACGTATAAATAGTCTCCCATATCTATATTAACAGAACTAAAACCCATTAACATCTAGAGAAAACGATGCTTTTATAAATATCACATTGATTGGTTTATCGATTTTTGATTTAATAGACAAACTAAACTTACAATAATTAGTCAGAAATGAGTAAATTTTCGGTTGCATATATATACTTGGTTAGTAGTATAACATGTTACATGTATATACTTGGTTATTAGTATAATATGTTGCATGTATCTATTTGATCAGTAACTGGATCTATTGCGTTTATACATTGAGTCAGTAGTTTGATCTGTTTTGTGTACATACCTGATCAGTAGTTAGATCTCTTAGGTCTATATGCTAAGGCCGTAATTGATCAGTTGCTAACGTGACGACATAGACTGTAACGGCTTGGTAAGGCTCCAAAATTGTTTTGATTATAACAAACTCAATCTCAGTAATTAGGAATAAGAACAAATTGTTTGTTTTGGTGGTATTAATTTTTCATGGTCACGTTTAACTTCCCCATTAATTTGAACGATAAAAACTCACACCGTGGAGATTGTAGGAGTTGCTAAACCTTATTGTTGCGTCAGCGAGTCACATGACCACCGTGACGCAACGTTTCTAGAACTATCATGTACTTTGGCGAATGTTCAAGTTCTTACTAGAAATAGGGTACGCTGGTATATAAAAGAGGGGAATGTAATGTGTAGATAGACAGTGAGTAATTGCCCTGCAGTCAGAGAGAGACGTATTGTTGTAGTTAACGTTCGTTCGTTATTATAGTTTGTT
>NW_013673029.1:25775-26748 GCF_000517525.1 Limulus polyphemus | reverse complement strand
GTTAATTAACAAACGGAGACGTAACATTATATTGATTTCCAAGCTTAACTATCATGTTAAATCATTTGGTATTTAACATCGCTCAAAAATGTTATAAATTAAATATTTTATCTCTCGTTTTTATATCCATTCTTAACCAATCCTAAGGTTACTGGAACTTATATGGAAGATGAAAGTCTAGAAAGTCGTTGTTAGGGTTAACTATCAACGTTCTACGCTGACTGCTCGATTAAAATACCGAGCACAATAGCTTTGATTTTATGTGAAACTTCAGCATTTAAAAACATACACTCTGTTATTACCTTCACACCTATCAACCCTCGTAGGATTTGATTTAGAGCAAATCCACATTCGGCTATCTGCTGTGTCTACCGCGGGGAATCGAACCCTGGACTTTAGCGTTGTAAGTCCGTAAACGTATCACTGTCCCGCCGGATAGCGCCTCATGGGAATGAAACAATATTCTAAATATAAGTGATATTTATTTTTTTCAGAATCATTAACTAGCGACTTGTATAGATTATTTAATTAATGGCTTTGTTTCACTACACTTTATAGTCTGAACTAATAATATAAGGACGTTTATAAACTTTATGGTCTGGACTAATAATATAAGGCCTTTTATACACTTTATAGTCTGGACTAATAATATAAGGCCTTTTATACACTTTATAGTCTGGACTAATAATATAAGGACTTTTATACACTTTATAGTCTGGACTAATAATATAAGGACTTTTATACACTTTATAGTCTGGACTAGTAATATAAGGACGTTTATACACTTTATAGTCTGAACTAATAATATAAGGACGTTAATAAACTTTATAGTCTGAACTAATATAAGGACGTTTATACACTTTATAGTCTGGACTAATAATATAAGGACTTTTATACACTTTATAGTCTGGACTAGTAATATAAGGACTTTTATACACTTTATAGTCTGGACTAATAATATAAGGACTTTTAT
>NW_013673029.1:19175-24820 GCF_000517525.1 Limulus polyphemus | reverse complement strand
TTTATACACTTTATAGTCTGGACTAGTAATTGTCCAGACTATAAAGTGTATAAACGTCCTTATTAATAATATAAGGACGTTTATAAACTTTATAATCTGGACTAATAATATAACACTTAACTACAGGGAATAGTGTATTTTGTCCGTTAAGACACGCGCTCGGTTTGATGTGAAAACCCGAAGTCTATTTTTTCGCGGCATGAACAAAGCGTTTTACCTCAGATCAAGCAGGAATGTTTTATGAAATATACCGAGTATAACTTGAAAACTTGAATATATGTAGTTGTAGCCACCTGTTGGCAAAGAAAATATTATTATCCAAAACATTTCAATATGATTCATTAAAAAAAAATCGATTAAAAATTACTTGAATAAGGAAGCACATTATGCTGATATAGTATTAAACAGGCAAACAACGATTTATAGGCCTAATAAAGTGGTTTATTTATGGTGGAAATACCCGAAGAAGACAGGCTAACGTTCTGTTGAAACATGTAGTAATTTCCACCATAAATAAATCACTTCATTAGGCCTATAAATCGTTGTTTGCCTGTTTAATGTCAGATTGAAGATTAGTTTATTCAACTTGTAAAATGAATTTTAAAGATATAACTCTATTGTAATCTATTTATATACGTTCGAAGAAACACACATATACGTATACATCAATATTCTGTGTCTTGAGGGTGGAGATGAACAACCAATACATATACATTAGTATTCTATGTCTTGAGGATGGAGATGAACAATCAATACATATACATCGGTATTCTGTGTCTTGATGATGGAGATGAACAATCAATACATATACATCAGTATTATATGTCTTGGGGATGGAGATGAATAACCAATACATATCCATCAGTATTCTATGTCTTGAGAATGAAGATGAACAATCAATACATATACATTAATATTCTATGTCTTGAGGATGAAGATGAACAATCAATACATATACATCAGTATTCTGTGTCTTGAGGATGGAGATGAATAACCAATACATATCCATCAGTATTCTATGTCTTGAGGATGGAGATGAACAACCAATACATATACATTAGTATTCTATGTCTTGAGGATGGAGATGAACAACCAATACATATATATACATCAGTATTCTATGTCTTGAGGATGGAGATGAACAACCAATACATATACATCAGTATTCTGTGTCTTGAGGATGGAGATGAACAATCAATATATATACATCAGTATTCTATGTCTTGAGGATGGAGATGAACAACCAATACATATACATCAGTATTCTATGTCTTGAGGATGGAGATGAACAACCAATACATATACATCAGTATTCTGTGTCTTGAGGATGGAGATGAACAACCAATACATATACATCAGTATTCTATGTCTTGAGGATGGAGATGAACAACCAATACATATACATCAGTATTCTGTGTCTTGAGGATGGAGATGAACAATCAATACATATACATTAATATTCTATGTCTTGAGGATGTAAGACAGCCATTTTATCTACCCAAGTTGTGTCTTGAAAGGTAACCTATCTACGAAGTATGAAGCTTTTAAACGCTATGATTTATTAAACTTTTGTTTACAAGCACCTTTCAAAGTTTCATGTTAACGTTCATTTAAAACAATGGCAGACGTCAAAAAACTTTCAAAAAAGTCCCCATCAGCGGCAAGCCTCACAATTTACAACGTTCAGGTTCTAGTTTCGACACCCTTGGTGGGCAGAGCACAGATAGCCCATTGTGTAGCTTTATGCTTGATGACAAACAATCAAACTTTTAAAAATAAATATACAATCTCTGCAGAACAAACACGAGAAACAGGTAAAATACAAAATACGTTCAGTGTTGCATACTTTCAATTTCTAAAACTATTAATCACCAACAAAACCGAATTCAGCAACACTTCAGGATTCAACCCACTTTGAGACTAATAATGCTTGGAGACGGCTTGAATGGGTAATGAAGAAAAACTTTAATATAAGCTTAACATAACAGCAAATGTACAACGTTCCGACAAGGTTTTGTCATCATCAGATTACGTTAAACTTATATTAATGTTTTTCTTCATTTCCCATTCAAGCCGTCTCCAAGCATTAATACTTCACGATTTTGACAACGCATGATGACCAATCAGCCGGATGTAAACTTGAATATCACGTGTTAACTTATAAAACTTGCATCAACATGATATAGTAACAGTAAATAATTTTCTAGAATATATATATTTTTAAGGAAGGTTTTAGATACATTATCTTCATTGAAATATGCAGAAACTTACTAATAAACTGTCATTAACGTGATCGATGTCATCCCTAGTCTTAGATCTTATAAACTTTTAGTAAATGCATGGAAATATTTCAGCTTCAATGACCAACTACCAAGTATGTATACACACTGGTTTCACTACACAGTGACGTAAGGTCTCTAATTCGCTGTGGACAGCACGTGCGATATTCTAGGTTTCTAATTCGCTGTGGACAGCACGTGAGATATTCGGAATATCTCACGTGCTGTCCACAGCGAATTAGAGACCTGGAATATCTCACGTGCTGTCTTTCTTATATAATGAAGTATAACTTACAAGGACCATATTTATGTTGCTTTTATTTGTAATATCAATTACATGTGGGGAAGTTTAGAATTTTCAATATAGCTTGGTGAAGGCAACTGAATACTAATAACGAAGTTAATGAACGAATTATCGCTGGTTCTACTTTTGTTGATAAAAGTAATTTATGACGTCTCAGAACTAATACGTAATTCATATCAAGCGCTCTGCATTCCTCATTGTTTTTAATACATAAATTAATTAATAAAAACAAACAAATTACAAATTAATGGAAATTATTTACGTAATACTTCGATATTGCGAAAGCTTTTAAATTTTTTTAAATATCTTAGCAAAGACCAAATTCACACCAAATTGAAGACAAACAATATAGCAATAGTTCTCAATTTTTTTTTAAACAGCGCCCTCTTCATCTTAGATGTTTGATTGTATTTATGTGAGATAATACTCACATTAATAGAGGAGGAAGTATTAAAAACGCTCAAGAATAAGGATCTTAAGACTATTTACCTAAAAAACGTCATAAATTAAACAAAAAATTTAGCTACACTGTCTTCGCTTCAGTTATCCTAGTGTAACACCAGTCACTACCCAAGAAGCCTTTTGTACAACACAGGAATTAATCAGTTGGGCTGGACAATGAGAGCAAAATATTCCCCGAGATGCTGTTTATACGCAATATAATTCTATAAATGTTTCGGCTGAAGCGTTTTAGAAAACAATAAAAAAAATACCATAAATTACAAAGTATATAATATTTTAACCAGATGTGTTATTTAAAGGCTGTAACAAATCAAAATCCTCCACTAGGTGGCATGAGGTCAGAGAAAGAAGAAACGTCTGTTGGTGTTATATCAACAAATTGGTTGACTGTCTGTCTACCCCTATGCCATGATACACCCAGAGATAATAATTCTTCTCGGGTTTTATTTAAGTCGTTTGGTCGTAACGCTTCCCGTAGTTTTTCTGTCATATTTTAATCTTTTTTTTTTTTTAAACAAACCGAAACTATTTTACGTTGCACGCGCCAACAGAAGCTCGAATCCTTAACCAAAGCATGGAAGTTAGACATTTCTGTGAGTGAAATTGACATTGTTTAACGTGCTGTTACGCCCCCCAGTGGCACAGCGGCATGTCTGCGGACTTCAATGCTAGAATCCGGGTTTCGATACCTGTGGTGGGCAGAGCACAGATAGCCCATTGTGTAGCTTTGCCGCTTAACTACAAACAAACAAACGTGCTATTACAAGCTGTGCTTTGGTAAGCAAAGCTAAGCACCGTTGATTGGGTAATCTCGTTGTAGAAATTACGTGAAAGAATATATTTTTCCATAAAAATAGATTGGTTTCTTAATGCAAAGTATCATCATGTTTTAGATACAAAAAATACCAACATGAACAGAAGCTGAGTCACTAAAGTTACCATTTCTGTTTTGTGGATGTTTCTACTCACCTGCTCTCTGGTGTCTCGTTTGGCAAACATGTTTTGGAAAAGTAACAATGTTCCAGCAACAGCTCTCCCCAGAGAAAACTTAAGAGTACTGGCCAATTATTGACTTAGGTAATGTTGTTTACATCAAATGGCTGAACTTCCGGAATATTCTCTCTCTCTCTCAGATGATAGTTTAAAAAAACAACAACACCTATATCTTTTCTTCGTTTTCTTATTAACCACAAAAAGCTACACAAGTATTTATTCTTTAACGTTATTAGTCCACGGGATTACCACTAAGCCACTTGGGGGGGGGGGGGGGTTCTTGGTCAACAAATTATATACATAAATAGTAGTTTCACACTCCATGGTAACTTTAGGAAGTTGTTGCCATGAGTTTTGTTTATTTTTTGTACAGATATTTTATTCTATGTCGAAGTTTTAGACTATTTTGCGATTGTTTATAACAAAACTGATCACGTAAATACCATAAAAAGTTTATTTCAGCATTTAGAACGCTAAACGGCCCGGCATGGCCAGGTGGTTAGGGCGCTCGACTCGCAATCTGAGGGTCGCGGGTTCGAATCCCCGTCACACCAAACATGCTCGCCCTTTCAGCCGTGGGGGCGTTATAATGTGACAGTCAATCCCACTATTCGTTGGTAAAAGAGTAGCCCGAGAGTTGGCTGTGGGTGGTGATGACTAGCTGCCTTCCCTCTAGTCTTACACTGCTAAATTAGGGACGGCTAGAGCAGATAGCCATCGTGTAGCTTTACGCGAAATTCAAAACAAACAAACAGAACTCTAAATAAAAAAATAAGTTTTCTACTCGTTCGAAATATAGTTTTCTCCTCCTATAGTTAGTTTCATTTATTAACGACGTCAGATACACACGTGATGAAATAAGTAAAGATCTTATGAAGCTTTTCGCCTACAGGAATGATAAAATAAGGTAAAGATGACGAAAATTAAATCGTAAAATGTCGTACAATTTCTCTATCTACTTGTGTGACAAGACTACTTGGTTCAGTTGCTTGAAGTTTTAAAAAAATATCGTTAAAGGTTTTGTTTGTTTTTGGCAAAGCTGATGAAGTCGACGCCGTCACTAATTTTTAACTGTTAGGCAAATGGAAATACATCAGTTGACCAGTAGCACCTGGCGCCATGAAAATACATCAGTTGACCAGTAGCACCTGGCGCCAGTGTTTGAACGACTCTTTTCCCCAACGAATAGTGGAATTGACCATCATATTTGCTGAGACAGTGTTCGGCGTCAAGTTTCGATGCCGCGATATCACATTGCGAGTCGAGCGCCCCAACCACCAGGTGACGCTGTGATGTAGATCCGCTTCCTGTGGCAATGTTTTGTTTACAAATATGTATTTATTTCAGAAATTTTCACATAAACTTACTCTAAGCGCTATCTACACGTTTTCGACCCTCATTTTGAACCAACAGACTAGGAGCCAATCAAAACATTGTTGCATATTAGAATTTCAAATAGCCTGAAATTGAGTTATATGATACTTTAGACTTAGTAGTTAAATTGTTCTTGGATTTAACAGTTAAATAAAAGCCGATATATAGTTAGTTTATGATATTTGCCAACAAGGTTGATACACACAGTTTTCTTTTTTAATACAAACATGTTT
>NW_013673029.1:13980-18222 GCF_000517525.1 Limulus polyphemus | reverse complement strand
CCGAAGTTTATAGCACATTGAGTATAGCAAACTAATAATAGATACTCTCTTCTTTTTGGCACGTCGCGTTGGTTATATTTGTAGGCGTGTGGAGAGTTTCTAGAAAATTCAGATTACGTGACAATACAAAGCATTTACGTACATATATATATTGTTGATTCTTACACTCGAGAATATTCTACAACTTTAAAGAATAGGCGCAATACATATTTAACACTATAAGCTATGTATGTTTCTAAATATAAATTTAATCTATACAATTGTCGATATTCAAATAAATATATAATAACAAATCTGTCACAACAGCCACCCACCAACTGTTAGGCTACTTTTTTCTGACCAGTTAGTGGGATTATACTATCATTCGTATAGATGTCGGTTTATTTACAATTAAATCTAGATGGACTTGCAAAGGGTCCTCGAAAATGTTCTGTTTCAAGAGTAAATAAAGCCAAAATTGATAATTTGTATTTCTTGTTTTTGAAGATCATATGCTGTGTTGTAGCCTACAGAGTGCATAATTTTACTCGTGATTCATGGCTTGCGCACGTTTTACCAGCATCACCACAGTACAAATTATGTGACGTCATTTTAATGTATACTGACTGACTGACAGACAACACACTACTGCATAGTGGTGTGAGTGGTTAAAACAGATGACCTCTTCAGGAGATGGCTAGCAGACCAAACCTATAAAGATTAGCTATGGGGTTAAATAACTCACCCTTTTTAAAATATAACTTAGTTAATGTAATGAATTACAGTTTGACTTTCTTGTTAAAAAAATATAAACAATACCAAACAATGACGTACATAACCAGGAGCTAATTCAGAACTCTCAGTTATCTGCAATACTTTTTTAATTAAAGTTGGATAGCTTATTTTCTAATTGGCTCCTCACACACACATTATTTTTACAAACAGACGCGTGAGAAGATGATTATTGATATAGTTACGTTCAGATGTAAAATCAGTATGTAACTCAACTTTATAAGCAGAAAGAAAAGGAATTTCTCAATTTTTAAACGTGCAGGTTTCAGTGAAAGAAATGACAAAGATTATATATCATTATATATTCAAAACGTCTTTAGGTCTCGTCATCCACTACGAATATGAAAATGTTCTTGATTTTTTGTTTGTTTTTTTTAGCTGCACAATGGACTATCTGCAATCTGTCCACAACGAAGAATCGAATCCGTAGTAACTCTATATACTTGCTGCTGACTCAGTAGCGGTGGGGGGGGGGGGGCAACTTTTATTGGAATTGTGAATAAGAATAGTAAGATGTTTCTAATAATTTTGATCATTATTTTTTGAATCTACTAGGCCCGGCATGGCCAGGTGATTAGGGCGCTCGACTCGCTATCTGAGGGTCGCGGGTTCGAATCCCCGTCCCACCAAACATGCACTCCCTTTCAGCCGTGGGAGCGTTATAATGTGACGGTCAATCCCACTATTCGTTGGTAAAACAGTAGCCCAAGAGTTGGCGGTGGGTGGTTATGACTGGCTGCCTTCCCTCTAGTCTGACACTGCTAATTAGGGACGGCTAGCGCAGATAGTCCTCGTGTAGCTTTGCGCGAAATTCAAACCAAAACCCCAATTTACTCCCACCCTATTGAGTCGATCTCAAACAACCTTGACAGGTTGACGCTTTAGATAATACTGAATATTCTAAAGGGATTCAAGGTCAAAGTAATAAAGTCACTGAATTGTTTCTCAAACAAAGACGCCTTTCTCATGGTCAATGAGATGTAGAGTATTTAAAGGTGGAATCACCTCAAAATCTTCATTTGTTGGTAGATGGAAGCAAATTGTGAATGATGTTTATGAAGAAACTTTCTTATAATTTTAAAATCTTGAGATAAAATTTATTACTTTGACAAACAAACGAATCTACAAATAATAATTTTCAAGTTATATTATTAGTATTATATTATTAATGGTATCTTTATCTTTACAAGGTCCAAGGTTCAAGCCGAGATATGCAGGTGAATATATATACTTTCAGTATTGGGGCATCATGATAGATATTTCGTAAAGATTTTCTTACAGTAAATAAGATAACAGTCATTGAGGCTGGCCCTCCAGTGGCACAGCGGTATGTCTGCGGACTTACAACGCTAGAATCCGGATTTCGATACCCGTGGTGAACCGAGCACAGATAGCTCATTGTGTAGCTTTGTGCTTAATTATAAACAAACAAATCATTGAGGCTGTAGTTACTGTTCTCTCCGTTGGAGTTAGAAATGAACAACGTATACAATAAATAGAAAAAGCAAAGATATGATTGTACCGCCAGCATTTTAACGTCACCAAATATTTTATCTGACTGAAACTAGAACTGCACTGAAACATCAACTTTTTTCATAAGTACATAAATAATAAATTGTATCAAGAACTCTTAACTTTTTTCTGAGAAATTGATTTCATCAGTAATCCAACGTAACTTTCCAATACTTCTGTCTGCTTGTTTTGGTTTTGTTGTTGAATTATTGATTATATACTTATTTCCATTATTAAAGAAAACTGTCATATAATACAGTTAGCGTTAAAATAATGCAATTGAGATTCAAGAGATGGCGCTGTTAATGATCTGTTCAATGATTTCGCTAGTGGGAAGTTCTTTAGTGAACGCGGGACCAAGACACTTTAGATAATTGTACTTTTCCCTTTCTTATACCGCCAATGAGAAGTGCCTCGTGCATTACCTTGGTTACGGATCTTTTAAAGAAATCTGGAGGGGTAAACGGACTACTAAGATAGTCTGTGTTCAAACACACATTCAGTAAAGCCTATTGTGTAAGTAATCACGGATGTATACAAGAAAACAAACACATTCAGTAAAGCCTATTGTGTAAGTAATCACAGACGTATACAAGATAACAAACACACACAGTACCAAAATGGAGTTAAATCATAATTAACCAAATACACTAAAACATTTATGACACATCTACATAAATGTAGTCATTCTGTTGACTCAGCAGTGTGTCATTACATGTATGAGGCCAGAATATTGTATTTAGATACCTATACAGAAATGTAGTCATTCTGTTGACTCAGCAGTGCGTCATTACATGTATGAGGCCAGAATATTGTATTTAGATACCTATACCGAAATGTAGTCATTCTGTTGACTTAGCAGTGCGTCATTATATGTATGAAGCCAGAATACTGTATTTAAATACCTATACAGAAATGTAGTCATTCTGCTGACTCAGCAGTGCGTCATTACATGTATGAGGCCAGAATATTGTATTAGATACCTATACACAAACGTAGTCATTCTGCTGATTCACCAGTGCGTCATTATATATATGAGGCCAGAATATTGTATTTAGATACCTATACACAAACGTAGTCATTCTGTTGACTCAGCAGTGCGTCATTACATGTTCTTTAAACTATTTACGAGTGTTTGTTTTTTATATCTTTCCCTAGTAACTGTTCTTTAAACTGTTTACGAAAGTTTGTTTTTACATCTTTCTCTAGTAATTGTTCTTGAAACTGTTTACGAGTGTTTGTTTTTAGATCTTTCCCAAGTAACTGTTCTTTAAACTGTTTACGAGTGTTTGTTTTTTAAATCTTTCCCAAGTAACTATTCTTTAAACTGTTTACGAAAGTTTGTTTTTACATCTTTCCCTTGTAACTGTTCTTTAAACTGTTTACGAGTGTTTGTTTTTACATCTTTCCCTAGTAACTGTTCTTTAAACTGTTTACGAAAGTTTGTTTTTTACATCTTTCCCTAGTAACTGTTCTTTAAACTGTTTACGAGTGTTTGTTTTTTACATCTTTCCCTAGTAACTGTTCTTTAAACTGTTTACGAGTGTTTGTTTTTTACATCTTACCCTAGTAATTGTTCTTTAAACTGTTTACGACAGATTTTTTTACATCTTTCCCTAGTAATCTAGACTGTAATCTAGACACCACCTTTACTCACAGGAAAAATTGGGTGATTTTTTTTATTACTTGCAAGAGTTTAATCGCTTTAAAAACCTAAGCATTAGGCTACATACTACATTACGTCATAGTGTTCTATCCTGTGTTGAGTAACAGCACTTGTTTTCTTCAACACTGCTTTTGGAATTCAACATTTATAATGAAGGGAATATGGTTAAGCTTACCACATGGATAACATCAACAGAGAGTTCTTTAAGTAGACCGTTTACCACATGGATAACATCAACAGAGAGTTCTTTAAATAGACCGTTTACCACATAAATAACATCAACAGAGAGTCCG
>NW_013673029.1:10187-12980 GCF_000517525.1 Limulus polyphemus | reverse complement strand
AGTAGACCGTTTATCAGATGGATAGCATCAACAGAGAGTTCTTTAAGTAGACCGTTTACCACATGGATAACATCAACAGAGAGTTCTTTAAGTAGTCCGTTTATCACATGGATAAACATCAATAAGAAGTTCTTTAAGCAGACTGTTTATCACATGGATAACATAAACAGAGAGTTCTTTAAGTAGACCGTTTACCACATGGATAACATCAACAGAGAGTCCTTTAAGTAGCCCGTTTATCACATGGATAACAGAATATCCTTCTGTGAGAGGTATAGCCGACTTACTGTCTGAAGTCCCCAGAAGATCCTCCTACGAGAGGTATAGCCGACTTACTGTCTGATGTTCCCAAACGTTCCTCCTATGAGAGGTATAGCTGACTTTACTGTCTGAAGTCCCCAGAAGATCCTCCTACGAGAGGTATAGCCGACTTACTGTCTGATGTTCCCAAACGTTCCTCCTATGAGAGGTATAGCCGACTTACTGTCTGATGTTCCCAAACGTTCCTCCAATGAGAGGTATAGCTGACTTTACTGTCTGAAGTCCCCAGAAGATCCTCCTACGAGAGGTATAGCTGACTTTATTGTTTGATCTTTCCAGCTGCTTCTCCAAACAAAAATGGTTACGGTTCTAAAATTCGTACCTTCGGGTAGCACATCGCTACTAAGCGTGAAGGTTTATAACACAAAATTCAAGGTTCGATCCCTGTGGTAGGAAGAGCTCAAATAGCTTATTGTGCAACTGTGCGTTTTGAACAAGAAAACAAATTCTAAACTCTGTTTTTTATGTACACTGATAAGGTGGAAAAGAACAGCCTTGTTTCTCTATAGCACTATTTGTTTCATCTCCATAGGTATAAAGTTGTTTTAAAACTATTAGGGTTATATAACACGTTTGACGTAGCTGGTATGAATAGTCTAATTTCCAGCCTATAAACATGATTATTGATCCGATACTCAAGACCATTTTCAAAATATAAAACACATACATTTGTTAATTCATGGAAATGTTACATAACAAATACTGCTAACACATCATTGTATGCTCTAGTTATTACTCTAAGCTGATCTCAGCTAAACCAGTTCTTGAGTATCGTTAGGCTAGTCCACATTTGATACTGATAACAAGTAAACCAGTTCTTGAGTATCGTTAGGCTAGTCCACATTTGGTACTGATAACAAGTAAACCAGTTCTCAAGTATCGTTAGGCTAGTCCACATTTGGTATTGGTATTGCATAAATCGTTAGTAGGCATTAATACTGGAAACTGTCGTGTAGGATCACCTAGCCTAGAAACAAGTGCATAAAATTTGTCATGAAAGTAAAAATATTGATTCAATTTTGAATTTAGATCATTTCTTAATTAAGCTATTTTCTATATTAAGTAATTTATTTAGACTATCACGTTTTTTTTAATTTCTTTAATGCACAAGCTTTAGGCTCAGTTATCTAAGCCTACTACAGGTGTAAGAGGCATGGGTAATAGAGCCGAAAGCTTGTGCATTAAAGAAACTAAAAAAACGTGATAGTCTAAATAAATTACTTAATACAAATATGAGTACTCACGTTAAAAGTCTGAAAAGTTACTTAAGCTATATTATGTTATATCACCAACACGTTATATATAAAAAAACAAACCCCTTTAATCAACGGAGACTCTAAATTAAGAAATCAATAAATATTTTTTTCCAGTTTCGTTGTCTATACATTTCATTTTAATCTTCTAGTTTAAAACACAACAATATTATGTTATACTTTTGTTGCCGAGCAACATGATATAAAAGCCATTGTTGGAACGTAATGTAACCAAAACGCACTGGCTTTACTATATATTAGAAGTTGTTAATCTAACTGATTTTTACCAATAATTATTCTATGAACACGCCACGAATTCATTTCATGAATTATCTTAATTTTGATTGGCTCACAAAGGAATTTACTAACGTTTGACTGCCTCGACTACACTTTCTTGCCTCTTTTGTTGGTCAAGTTTGATTTCGCTAAATTTATTTATTTCACTTAGCTATGAAATGTGAGGTTAGGGTATACTATGGGATTATGATTTCCCATTGACGATCACTGTTGACTACGTCTATTATTTTAGCAAGCTCTCCGATCGATTCTGGCTTAAAGACCATTATTATAAGACCAAGAAATTTATCACGTGTTTGAATGAAGAAGACAGATTGATGGTAATGATCGCTTTAAAACCTTCTATGGTTATTACGACTTACTTCGCCTTTCTGAAAGGAAACGTATTACACACATTTTAGATGTTCGAGGATCAAAAACGCTATTAAATTTTTAGCGTTGCAGGACGCTGAGTTGACAAGTTTATGGTGTATTAAATTAAAGAAAAATACTTCTTCATTGATACAATAACATGATAAAAGGAACTGGTGATACACGTGTACTGGATATTAATGATCTTGGTTATAGCACAGATTATGTAGTGAAACTTAAAATGGAGAGCATTTATAAAGGCATGGTTCAAGCTCCGGGAGGTCTGATTATTAGGGCACTCAACTCGCAATTTGCGGGATCGAAACCCGTCATCGAACATGTTCGCCTTTTTAGCCTTGGAAGCGTTATAATGTGACAGTCAAAACAACTATTCGTTGGTAAAAAAAGTACCCCAAGATTTGGCGGTGGGTAGTATTGACAAGCTGCCTTCCCACTAATCTATCACTGCTAAATTAGGGACAGCTAGCGTAGATAGCCTTCGAGTAGCTTTCGGGAAATTGGAAACAAACAAACCAACAAATTTCTATCTAACGGTTGGTTTGTTTGTTTC
>NW_013673029.1:7826-10015 GCF_000517525.1 Limulus polyphemus | reverse complement strand
GGGAAGGCAGCTAGTCATCACCACCCACCGCCAACTCTTGGGCTACTCTTTTACCCAACGACCGTCACATTATAACACCCCCACGGCTGAAAGGGCGAGCATGTTTGGTGTGACAGGGATTCGAACCCGCGACCCTCAGATTGCGAGTCGAGTGCCTAAACCACCTGGCCGTGCCGGGGCATCGAACGGTTGGAAAAATCATCGGTTTTAACCGTATCACCTGTAGCGATACAGTTCAAATCTGAGGTTAAACATCCCTACAAATAGTTTATCAAAGTACCATTAACCGTATGTAGTTCACTTACTGTTTGTATTCCTTTCTGACTAGTAGAACCGAGTAATGAAATCTGTTAAATATCGGTACTTATATTAACGTATAACAATTCTAATTACATCACCTAACCAAATTTTAAACCAGCGGATGAAAAGTTTTCCAGGTTATAGAGATGGCATTTGATTAAAAAAAATCTATTTACTGCTGTTAAAAAGTCACGTGCATGGTTATGACTCGGCTGTTAAAAGTTTCTTTCTTTATTATAGTCATTCCACTAGATGTCTCTCCAAACGAGTCAGAATGCTGTTTTTTATTGTTTGTTTGTAATTAAGCACAAAGCTACACAATGGGCTATCTGTGCTCTGCCCACCACGAGTATCGAAACACGGTTTCTAGCGTTGTAAGTCCGTAGACATACCGCTGTGCCTCTGGGGGGCTTGTTTTATATTAATAGAAGTTTCTTTCTTATAGTCATTCCACCAGACGTCTCTCCAAACCAGTCAGAATGTTGTTATATATTATAGTCAGAAGTTTTTATTATAGTCATTCCACTAGACGTCTCTCCAAACGAGTCAGAATGTTGTTATATATTAATAAAAGTACAGAAGTTTTTATTATAGTCATTCCACTAGATGTCTCTCCAAACGAGTCAGAATGTTGTTTTATTTTAATAGGCGGGAAGTGGCACCCAACGTTTTTCAGTTTTTAGATACGTCTGTTTAGTAATTTGGTTTTAGAAAAAAAAAAAAAAACTTGACATCGTTTTTATATAGTTTGTAAGTTAAATATGTGATACTGGTTTATTTTAATTTATACTAGATGAAATAGAAACTGCTTATTAATGCTTTTTTTTTCAAGCAGAATTCACGGCATTTTGATAACAAAACATGCTGAAACTAATAAGACATTTCCCAGACTTCACACGAGGACATAGAAATGAAATATAGCAGAACCATCCATAACACCAGTAATTGTTAACGCATCCTACCTATCTAACTGGACGCTGCGTAAAACCTCTAAGTAACAGTTATGAACGAACAGATTATTATAAAACCTTCTCATTACGGGAAAAGCTAAAGCTTTCGATTATATACGCCCTCATAGGCACATTTTATTATTTCTTGATGAAAAGCAATAACACGTCTCTTCATCTTAGTTGATTCATAAGGTATAATGAAGCGAGGACTTTTATAAGAAATTTTTATTTTTATTATTCCACCAGAAAGAAAGTATATTATTTAGAAGGAGAATGTTATGATAATTTAGTTATTAATCGGTGATCTTAAAACATATTGTAGCTTTATTTTCTGACTTTTCATGATCGAGTTTGGGATTTGTTACGAACACTTCAAAAATTACACAAAGTACAGAAAAAATATTCTATTTTTTTTTTATTTAGATAAATTAAAACTAAAACAACGTTTTGTCTCCATGTTGCAGAGAAAAAAACGAGAATATGTAAAGCTTTATCTCCCAAAATATCGAATGACCATAAATCAAACATCACATATGTTCCCCCACAATAAAGTGTGAAGGTACTTCTGTCACGTGACCATAAATCAAACATCGCATATGTTCCCCACAATAAAGTGTGAAGGTACTTCTGTCACGTGACCATAAATCAAACATCGCATATGTTCCCCCACAATAAAGTGTGAAGGTACTTCTGTCGCATGACCATAAGTCAAACATCGCATATGTTCCCCCACAATAAAGTGTGAAGGTACTTCTGTCGCGTGACCATAAGTCAAACATCGCATATGTTTCCCCACAATAAAGTGTGAAGGTACTTCTGTTGCATGACCATAAGTCAAACATCACATATGATCCCCCACAATAAAGTGTGAAGGTACTTCTGTTGCATGACCATAAGTCAAACATCACATATGATCCCCCACAATAAAGTATGAAGGTA
>NW_013673029.1:0-7002 GCF_000517525.1 Limulus polyphemus | reverse complement strand
ACAATTGAGTCAAGTCGCGGTAGTAAGTAAATGCGTGATTCGTTCGTTGTGAATTATAGCGTGTGTTTATGTTAAAGTAGCTGTGGAAATTAAGTGTATTGCAAAGTTGAAGTGAGAAATAATAAACTAGTTTTAGTTAAGAAAGGACTTGTATCGCTAAGTTGTTTTTGGAAAGAATTTCTACGGAAAATTAACCAACGACCAGAGACGTAACAATACGATTCATTTCATCAACGTTTCGTCTCTCGCCTTCTTCGTGGTGTTTATTTACCTCAAAAAGTTTACCAATTTCAAGTTTTGGATGTGCACTACAATATTCAAGCATGTGTTTTTTATTCTATTGTATATCTTAAAATAACCTGGCACTAAGCAATTTGTTAATCTAAAAATGTGGCAGTGAAGTAGCTGAAAACCTGTGGGTTAAAACATTGCCAGACAGACACCCACGATTTACCTATAACTGTCTCTAATTTTGACGAAAGCGGCCGGTCACCAGCGCCCTTCGCCATAAGGTCCATCTCTTTTGATCTGAATGGGTGGTTTGACTGTCGCATTTAGAAAGCGCACACAGACGAAAATGCATAGCTTATTAAGCAGCATCATGGCTCGAACGTTTAATTTTCTATCCAGCTGCTTAATTATCTGACTACTACGCCAGACTCGGCGTATTCATTTCGTTTCGGTGTTCCTTTCTGAGAAACTGTTACAAAGAACCGAGCGTTGCCTAATAGTTAGCATATCTTACTTGAAACCCGTGGGTCTTAGGTCAAATACTCTTTCAGCTGTGGATGCGTTATAAGAATAACAGTTACTTCCGCTATGTAATTAAGAGTAGCCGTCAAGCGGTGGGTGCTGTCGACTGTTATCTTCCCACTGGTCTGCAGCTCAAGATTAGGGACTGCTATGTCTGAGCCATGGAGAGGTGGTGGAGTCGTTGACCTTGGCAGTTTAGCCGCAGTGTGTCTATAAGGCACCCGTTCAGGTGAACAAACAAACGGTTATCAAACATGCTTTGCAGGGTAAAATAAATATTATAATTTGAAGTAGTTTTTATCGATATTTTTGTTGTCATGACTTTAAGAACATACTTATGAACGAGAAAGATCAAATTAAAAAACTTAAAAATGTTTGGGTTTCGTCCGTTGGAGTGAAGTCGTCACCGCTCGTCCGTTGGAATGAAGTAGTCACCGCTCGTCCGTTGGAATGAAGTAGTCACCGCCACCATCTAAGATGTGTGGTATAATTATACTGATGGAACATTAAGCAAGTAGGAATGAAAATCCCGTAATGTTACTGTCAGAATCCACATTGTTTAAGCCCCCGTAATGTTACTGTCAGAATTCCCATGGTTACCTGAAAATCGTGTAATGTTACTGTCAGAATCCACATTGTTTAAGCCCCCGTAATGTTACTGTCAGAATTGCCATGGTTACCTGAAAATCGTGTAATGTTACTGTCAGAATCCACACTGTTTAAGCCCCCGCAATGTTACTGTCAGAATCCACACTGTTTAAGCCCCCGTAATATCACTGTCAGAATCCACACTGTTTAAGCCCCCGCAATGTTACTGTCAGAATCCACATTGTTTAAGCCCCTGTAATATCATTGTCAGAATTCCCATGGTTACCTGAAAATCGTGTAATGTTATGGGCAGATTTGCCATAGTTACCTGAAAATCGTGTAATGTTATGGGCAGAATTGCCATAGTTACCTGAAAATCGTGTAATGTTATGGGCAGAACCATTAGATACTGATGTCTATTATCTGAAAGTAATTTAGTGTTCTGACCACTACTGTGTTTCTTGTGTCCCAACAGGTCTGAAGAGTTCCTCATTGAGCGAAACGCGTCGTTGGCAAAGGACATGGCGAATACAGCGTGGTTGGAATAATATTTATAATACACGCTTCCAATTCTTGAAAATCTCCGAAAGATTATATATAGAATGCAGTGTTAACAAAATAATAGGCCTAACACTAATATCTAATGATATATATAGAATGCAGTGTTAACAAAATAATAGGCCTAACACTAATATCTAATGATATATATAGAATGCAGTGTTAACAAAATAATAGGCCTAACATTAATATCTAAAGATGAGTAATTGGATTATAATTGTGTTAAAAATGGCGTTCACACCATAACAATTGTTGTTGTAGTTGTATTTGAAAGTAATTTAGTAGAAACCATATTATTTTTTTAAAAGTCTAATTGTTGTAACCTCCCAAACCATCCAAGAAGTCAAATTAAACAACAGCACCATTACTGTGATCGTTGTCACTCATAGCCAGATTTAAATTTCACCATGATTTCTTTTATTATTATTTTTTCTTTATTTTATTTTATCTATTTATTTATGTATGTATCTTTTGCATTAATTTTTATTTATTTAATTTGTTTTTCACGATACATTTGTTTGTTTGAATTTATGCACAAAGCTTCACAATGGGCTATCTGTGCTCTGCCCACCACGGGTATCGAAACCCGGTTTCTAGCGTTGTAAGTCCGCAGACATACCGCTGTGCTACTGGGGGGGCTTCACGATACATACAAAGCATGAGCGAGGTGAAGAGATAATGTTTCTGAACACCCCCGATTACTTTTGACCCTCGGTCAATATTGATATTTAAAGTTAATTTGGCCTAAGGTTAAAAGGTTTAAATCGAAATAACTAAACTAAACCATATTTAATAACGTCCAAGTAGCGATACGGTTGTTGATAACTTGAGTTTGTTTACGTGGTGACTTATTGCTGAATTGTTCTTAATAAATTAAAGATTTAAACAAAAAATCAAAATGATAATCATGTTTAACCATAAAAATATTACAAAAGAACGACCACTCTTTCAAAGTTATATCCTCAGTTTAGTTGGCTGATAACAAATACCAAAGTACAAAAAGAGAATCTACGAAAAAATGTAATACTGATACCATTTTGTCTTTAGAAATAAAGCGATTACTAAAGATTCTATGTACGTCTCCTTTTACGTAACTGTCTTTCTTCTCTTCTCTTCTCGTCAAACTGTTATTAGAGGTTTTTCTTTTTCCTGTCATATTTTCACAATTTCATCTAATGGAACATTTTCTCAACGATCAGGCACAAACAAAAGGACATAGTTCACTAATAGTGATTCCACATCGCTTAGGAATCGGACCTTGTTCCTGACCCGTGTCCTGTTTTATTCATCTATCTTTGCTTTTCCATAGTCACGTGGAAAGTATTTAACCAACAGAATAAACAAAAATACCATAACTAATCTGTCAGTTTCAACAAGTCGCTTATTTTCTATCAGTCTACTAAAGCTTGAAGATGATCCACTGTTGCCATAAGTGGCATGCTGTACTTTAGTATTGTCTAGGCTGTTACCATAGGTGACATGCTGTACTTTAGCATTGTCTAGGCTGTTACCATAGGTGACACGCTGTACTTTAGTATTGTCTAGGCTGTTGCCATAGGTGACATGCAATGCTAAAGTACAGCATGTCACCTATGGCAACAGCCTAGACAATACTAAAGTACAGCATGTCACCTATGGCAACAGCCTAGACAATACTAAAGTACAGGCAACAGCCTAGACATAGGTGACATGCCACCTATGGCAACAGCCTAGACAATACTAAAGTACAACATGCTGTACTTTAGCATTGTCTAGGCCTATAACATCGCGGCTTAAAACCAGTACTGTGACTGAACTGAACAGAATTTCTACAGTATAAATTATTACAGCAATATAGAACAAACTATTTTTGTACCGAGACTTTATAAAATGACGTAGCAGCTTTATTTACGTCAAGAGTGATTTAGATTGATATAAAAAATGGATAGATAAATTTAGAATGTACAGAAGGGGGGGACCTTCGAAATTTCTATACGTATCTAAAGCCCCCCCCCCCAGTGGCACAGTGGTATGTCAGGGGACATACGCTAGAAACAGGGTTTCGATACTCGTAGTGGGCAGAGCACAGATAGCCCATTGTGTAGCTTTGTGCTTAACTTCAAATAAAAAACAAACAAATAAAACGCCCACTCTTGGAATGTTGTTCATTTTGACTAAAACATTATTAAACAACTCTTGGTATAATGAGTGAAATCAGTCAAATTTGCATATTGTGAACTGTGAATCGTCAAACAACGTTTACTGACCGCCACTACTAATTACTCCAATCCGACGGTTAAAATAGCAAGTCAAAGGTCAAGTAAAACGTAAAGGTAAAAAAAAAAAACAACCCCACAAATCCATTTAGAGTGAAAATGTTATCAAATCTAATACCAAAAAATATATATAGGACGTGGCATGGTATGGTGATTAGGGCGCTCGACTCGTAAGCTGCTTGTCGCGCGCTCCAATTCCATCACCGAACATGTTCGTGCTTAGAGCCTTGGGGGCGTTATAATGAGATGGCCAATCCCACTATTCGGTTAGAGAATCACAAGATTTGGCGGTAGGTGGCGTTGGTTACAAGCCTTCCATATAGTCTGTTGCTCGTACAGATAGCACAGATAGCCCTCATGTAACTTTGCACGAAATTTAACAACAGAACAAAAATACGTCTGCTTAATTATCTTTTATATCAGTGATGTTTTAATCTGTCCTTTAATAAGAACTTCTGAACGTTGTTAGCTGTAATTAGTTCAGCAAACATTACATTAACACCCAGGTTATATATAGTTCTATCTTAGCGACAAAATTTCGCTAAATTAATTTACTACAAACACTGAAATATGCCTTACTGGATATATATTTAATACTACCATTAAAGCATCTTGTAATTGACTGTCCAAGTTTTATCGTTAAACTATTTTTATTAAGGGTAAAGTTAATTGAATATATACAATAGAATAGAGTACACCGTTTGATTGGAGTGGTTATGTAATCTTGTCGGTTTTCACTATATTATGTACACATTCGTTTGTTTGTGGTTAGGCATGATGTTACACAATGGGCTATTTTAGCTATGTCCACCACGGGTATCGAAATCAGACTTTTAGCGTCATAAGACCCGAGACTTTCCGCTGAGTCACTGATAGATGATATACCAGGTAAACAGGTAAAGTTATGATATACCAGGTAAACAGGTAAAGTTATGATACACCAGGTAAACAGGTAAAGTTATGATATATCAGGTAAACAGGTAAAGTTATGATATACCAGGTAAACAGGTAAAGTTATGATATATTAGGTAAACAGGTAAAGTTATGATATATCAGGTAAACAGGTAAAGTTATGATATACCAGGTAAACAGGTAAAGTTATGATTACTATGGACCAAATTGTCCCTAACTCTCAATATCTCTATTACTACTGAATTCGGTTTAATTGCGCTACACCAAAGAAATCCCAAAGACTGCACCTTCTATACGTATACACCTACATAGAGAAACTGCCAAGACTGCACCTTCTATATGCATACACCTACATCAACGAATCCCCAAGACTGCCCCGCCTGTACGCATACGCCTACATCAGAGGAATCCCCAAGACTGCACCTCCTATACGTATACACCTACACCAAAGAACCCCCCAAGACTGTATCTCTCAGGTACTTGCGTCCACGCCATAGATCCCACCCCTATAAAAACAACAACCGTAGCTTCTGTTTACATTCACATAGAACACGTAGAACCCCCCTTTAAAAACAACAATCGTAGCATCTGTTTACATTCACACAGAACACGTAGATCCCACCCCTATAAAAACAACCGTAGCGTCTGTTTACATTCACACAGAACACGTAGATCCCCCCCTCCATAAAAACAACAACCGTAGCGTCTGTTTACATTCACACAGAACACGTAGATCCCCCCTTTTAAAAAAACAACCGTAGCGTCTGTTTACATTCACACAGAACACGTAGATCCCGTAGTTTATCTGTAACGTTAACTTTTCAAAATAACTCTGTGAGAGTTCATAACAAGTAAAAGGATTGGAATGCTGACTTTCATATGTAGTTTAAATAATAAATATTAAGTGTAGTTATCTACTTGGTTTAACACAAATATAATATCTAATCTGAATTAATGATTTTAGAAAAACACGTGGGTTCAAGAAGTCTTGATAGAAATGAATAAAAACCCTAAAATATAATATCTAACCTGAATTAATGATGTTAGAAAAACACGTGGGTTCAAGAAGTCTTCATAGAAATGAATAAAAACCCTAAAATATAATATCTAATCTGAATTAATGATTTTAGAAAAACACGTGGGTTCAAGAAGTCTTGATAGAAATGAATAAAAACCCTATAATCCGAGTGCTTTCGAAAGGTGGACCTTTCTTCTTCAGGAGTAAACCTGAATTAAAATATCCAACTTATTTTACATAAAAACTAATAATCACTCCCAAATATTAATCCATATAACAAAGGTAATGCTAGGATAATGTAACACGTGGTCGTGAGAATGTCTTGATACTCGATCGAATCCTTCACTTTTCTTTATCACCTCTATATATATATAGTAGATTAGTTTGATTAAACCATTATTACATTAGATAACAGTAAGTGTTATATATATATATGAATACAATCCTAATATAAGCACGCTGTTATATAAATAAAAACGTTACTACAATCTTAATATAGACACGCTGTTATATAAATGAAAACGTTACTACAATCCTAATATAGGCACGCTGTTATGTAAATGAAAACGTTACTACAATCCTAATATAGGCACGCTGTTATGTAAATGAAAACGTTACTACAATCCTAATATAGGCACGCTGTTATATAAATGAAAACGTTACTACAATCCTAATATAGGCACGCTGTTATATAAATAAAAACGTTACTACAATCTTAATATGGACACGTTAATATGTAAATAAAAACGTTACTATTTTAGTAATGCGAATATTTTAATACGTATATATAGAAGCAACTTTACAGTGTCACTAATGTAAATATTAAATACTAGCAGATAGAAACAACTTTACAGTGTCACTAATGTAAATATTAAATACTAGCAGATACTGTATATATAGAAACAACTTTACAGTGTT
>NW_013673028.1:35623-38432 GCF_000517525.1 Limulus polyphemus | reverse complement strand
TAACTATTGAGCTCATGAACATGAAGAACAGACACAAAGTATACTTGGCTGGCATTGAAAACCCATGCATATTAGGGTTGGACTACTTACTACCGAGAAAGTGTGTAGTTAATTTTGATAAAATGATGTTTGGGAACAACAAAGGCTGAATTCCGGTAAGTGTTGGTGCTTCTGTTGATTTCCATGTCACAGCATTTAAGTCAACTACAATACCCCTATATCAAAGAAGATAATTTGGGGTAGAATAAAAGAACAACCCCAAGCAAACCTGATGCTTGTGGAAGCAGTGGAAGACCCATCCAGGCCAACAGACGTGAAGATTGGAAGATCACTTGTGACAGGTCATCAAGTAGTACCTATAACAGTGGACAATTTCCCTAAATCTGAGCAAACACTTAAGGAAGGAGCATTGTTATGTGTGTGCCAGGAGGTAGAGCCAATCAATGTTAAGGCAAGAAATACAACCATAAAGAAAGGAGATCCTCTCCCAGAACATTTAACTGACCTCTATAAGAAGAGTATAGTCCATTTGTCATCATCACAGGTTCTTCAGGTTAGGGAAGTTTTGGCAAATTATGCAGATGTCTTTTCAAAAGGAGATCATGACCTCGGCTGCACAAACCTTGTAGAGCACAGAATAAACACAGGCAATCACTGTCCAATGAAGATCCCTCCGAGGAGAATAGCTTCAGCAAAGCTACAAGAGATAGAGAAGGTCATGGATGTCCTAATTAAGGAAGGGATAGTCGAGAAATCAGATAGTTCCTGGTCAGCTCCTGTCGTGTTAGTCCAGAAAAAGGATGGGACCCAACGTTGCTGTGTGGATTTCAGGGCTCTTAACAGTACAACTGAAAATGACTCATTCTCACTGCCAAAAACTGATGATACTCTTAATATCCTAAGTGGAGCCAGGTGGTTTTCAACTCTGGACATAAAGTCGGGTTTTCATCAAGCGAAAATGGCTGAAGCAGATAATCCTAAAACTGCATTTAGTTATGGTCAAGGTGTCTGACAATACTGCGTGATGCCATTTGGGCTTAGAAATGCTCCAGCAACATTTGAGAGGCTGATGGAAGGCGTACTGGAAGGCCTACAATGGAGGATAGTCCTAGTGTACCTGGATGATGTCATTGTGTTTGCAGCAAAATTTGTTGAGGAAGTATCCCAGCTAAAGAAAGTATTCAAGCATTTGAAAGCAGCAAACCTCAAACTCCATCCCAAGAAAAGGGCCACTTGTTCTTGAAAGAGGTGCTTTACTTGGGTCACGTTGTAAGTGAGCATGGTGTGTGAACTGATCCTGATAAGGTGAAAGCAGTGCGTGACTGGCCAACACCAGACAATGTGGGAGTGTTAAGAAGTTTCTTGGGACTCTGTACTTATTACTGGTGGTTTGTAAAAAACTTTGCAACTACAGCTGCTCCACTAGATGATTTGACAAAAAAAAGGTCAAAAGTTCAAATGGGCAGTTTCTTGCCAGCATGCTTCCAAGACATTGAGTGAAAAATTGGCCTCAGCTCCAGTTTTAAAGCTTACAAATCCCTCACTGCCATACATACTGGATTTTGATGCTAGTAATGTCGGAACTGGTGGAGTTTTGTCTCAGAAAGTGGGCGAAAACGAACATGTGGTGGCCTACTTCAGTAGGGTTTTGAGTAGACCAGAGAGGAACTACTGTGTAACACGGCGGGAACTCCTTGCTATAGTAAAGTGTCTGACATATTTCCATCCTTACCTCTATGGGGCTAGCTTTACCATTAAGACAGACCATGCTGCATTATGCTGGTTAAGATCATTAAAGAACCCAGAGGGACAACTGGCATGTTGGATCGGAAAGATAGACCAACATAATTATGATATTGAATACATAGAAGGAAAATCTCTTGGAAATGCTGATAGACTGAGTGGAAGACCCTGCAAAAATGACTGCAGACATTTCTGCTAAAGAGAGGTTGAACTAACCAGGTACCATCAAGCTGAAGTCAAAGTGACTGGTATTAAAGCAGAGCAGGAGAAAGACCAAGATTTGAAGGCAATAATTGATTTTCTACAAGTAAGTGTTTTGCGTCCTGCTTGGGAGAAGGTGTCTAGCTTCAGCTCTGTGACAAAGAACTATTGGGCACAATGGGACCAGTTGAAGATTGAAGATGGTATTCTTGTCCAGAGATGGGAAACTGCAGATAGGAAAGTGACGACCTGGCAAACAGTTATACCGGGAAAGTTACTGGAAGATGTGCTGCATCAGTCCCATGATAGTTTAACAGGAGGACATGTCGGAGTTAAGAAGACATTGAGTCACCTACGAAATATATTATTGGATATGTATGAGGCAAGATGTGGAAGAATGTTGCAGGACCTGCAGCACATGTTGTTCTAAAAGGGGACCCAAGCTTTAGGGACAAGCTCCAATGAAGTTAAATCAATTTGGCGCACCAATGGAAAGTGTAGCCATTGACATTGCTGGTCCATTGCCCCAAACTCGTGCTGGAAACAGGTACATTTGTGTGGTGATGGATTCTTTCACCAAGTGGCCTGAAGCGTATGCAATACCAAATCAGGAAGCTACAACTGTAGCTACGGCTATTATTGATTTCTTCTTCAGGTTTGGTATACCATACGAACTGCATTTTGATCAAGGCCGTAACTTGGAATCAGCTGTGTTCCATGAATGTTGCAAGTTGTTTGGCATATGAAAGACCAGAACAACGCCATTCCACCCACAGTCTGATGGATGGTAGGAAAGTACAATTGGATATTTGGATAGGAATTTGCAAAGTTTTGTAATAGCCGCCAAGATGACTGGGATGTCTTA
>NW_013673028.1:20623-34685 GCF_000517525.1 Limulus polyphemus | reverse complement strand
TTGACAGCAGCGAACAGACACAACTATAGAACACTGGTGTCGGCTCTCGAACTCAGGTATGGAAAGAATAAACCAGTTTTATTAAGTAAAGAACTTGTGTCGCTTAAGTTTCGTCGGAACGAAGTTACGGAAAATCAATTAACAAACGGAGACGTAACAGTAGTTTTGGTCAATAAAATGGTCGGGACTATGATTAAATCGAGAACATCGTACGTGTTTGTTGGCCAGTGATAATGTGTGGTCGTTTATGGTATGCATGTTGTTGTTGACTAGTAAGTCGCGGATCAGTGTTCACTGGGTGTGTTTCTTTTTCCATTTAGGTCTTTGTGTGGAGCATTAAAATCGCCTATAATTAAAGGTTGAGGATTTCTTAACAGGCATAGTTGGAGGTAATTTGTATCTATATCTTTGTATAGGGAGCAGTAAATGGCAACTATTAGGATGATTTGTCTATTGTTTATATGGATGTTGCAGAAAATGGTTTCGTTGATAACGGAAATGAAGTTTTATTCAATGGATATTATGTTAGTTAAGTTATTGTTGCAGTATCTCAGACGCTGTTTTATAAAGAAAACAGACTAGAAAAGGTTTAGATACCAATCATAGATGGCAGGACGAGTGATGAAGTGGAAATAATTTGTTTTTTAATTTTGAAAAAAAAGTTTCTTCTTAGAGAGCGCATATTTACAATCTCAAACGTATTTTAGGATTTTTTTTTCACTAAATTCCTCTTTAAACTTCATTAAATAATACAATTTTGTACAAATAATTGAATGTTGTACCACTATTTACAAAAATAAAATCTGAAATCCAATAAAAGATAAGTTCTCTATAATTTTTTTCAATTCACAAATGTGAATTTGTCCTCACGATAAGACAAAATGGCCACTGCAAGTAACAGTTCAAGCCATCCAAGCAGAGTGTTATTGCTAGTGGTAGGACAAATAGGATTTTAGGTTGTATCTAACAAAATATTGAATAGAAGTAGAAGGAGGTTATAATTTCATTGTATAGGTCACTGGTTAAGCCACATTTGGAATATTGGGTTCAGTCTTGGGCTCGATACCTTGGGAAAGACATCAAATTATTGGAAAGGTTTAAAGTAGGGTGTGCCTGTGATACAAGGAGAGGCTGAAAGCTCTCAAATTGTTTTCTCTTGAAAAAAGAAAAGTTGGGGAGGGGGTCTGATTGAGGTGTTTAAGATTGTAAAGGGAATTGATAATGTTAATGGGTCATCCTTTTTATACTAACAATGAGAATAGTAGGACTAGGGAACACAAGCATGAATTTTCACAAGGTAAGATTCATCTTCAGATATTTTTATTTTTCTAATAGGGTGGTTTGCCTTGGGATGTTGTGGAGGCAGTAAATTTAAGTGAGTTAACAGAAAACTTACTAATTATTTGAATGATATTGGCTAACTGCAAGATGTTTTAAAAATTAATTTACTAATAGTTTTAAGTTTAGTTTAGAGGATGAAACAGCCAAGGTGGACCAATAGTTCCTATGTTGTTCCAAAACGTTATGTTACAATGCATTACATATACTGTACTAAATCTAAATACAACAAATTTAGCAATCTTACTCCTTTAAAAAATCCCCTTTATTCATTTTACCAACTTGTGGCCAAATTGTCATGTTCTCCTCTCCTCCCTTATGGTAATACTAGATGTTTTTGGATCTGAGCCCTTTCATCTAAATGGTCTCTGCAAGGTCTTATAATTGAAGGCTTGAAGTGTATGAAAACTTAGCTACAACCCCACAATATTTTTTGCAGCTTAACTTATGTATAGATCCAGTCTCTTATTGTAAAAAATAAATAAATAAAAGAATCCCTCAGATACTGTAAATTTATCTTCTTAGTGAAACCTAATTTTAGATATTTCACTAATATTATTATTCTGTAGGCAGAACAAAATATTTTGGATGAAATGCTAATATTCTCCTTATTACAACAGAGGATTGTACTGACAGGGGATCTTCGTAAGTCTTTAATGTGTTGTTGTATCTAGCATGGTACGGCAGGAGTAGTTGTAAGTCTTTAATGGGTTGTTGTATTTTACCTGGTACTGTTAGGAATTGTTCGTAAGTCTTAAATGTAATGTTGTATATAATCTGTTATTGGCAGGGGTTGTTCAAAATTCTTTAATGTGTTGTTCTATCTAACCTGGTACTGGCAGGGGTTGTTCCATGTCTTTAATGTTTTGTTGTATCTAACATGATGCTGGTAGGGCTTGTTGTAAATCTATAATGTGTTGTTGTATCTAACTTGGTACTGGCAGGGATTGTTGTAAGTATATATTATTTGTTGTATCTAATCTGGTACTGAATGGGTTGTTGTAAGTCTTCAAAGTATTGTGGTATGTAACCTGGTTTTGGCAGTGGTTTTGAAAGTCTTTAATATGTTGTTGTATTGGCAGGGTTTTTTGTAAGTATTTATTGTGTTGTTTTATCTAACCTGGTATTGGCAAAGGTTGTTGTAAGTCTTTAGTGTGTTGTTGTATCTAACCTGATGTTGGCAGGGGTTGTTGTATCTAACCTAGTAATGGCAGGGGTTGTTCGTAAGTCTTTAATGTGTTGTAGTATCTAACCTGGAACTGGTAGGGGTTGTTCGTAAGTCTTCAAGGTATTGGTGTATCTAACCTGGTATTTGTAGGGATTGATGTAAGTCTTTAATGTGTTGTGATATCCAACTTGGTACTAGCAAGGGAGGTTCGTAGGTCTTTAATGTCTTGTTGTATCTAACCTGGTACGGGCAGGGGTTGTTCGTAAGTCTTCAATGTGTTGTTGTATCTAACCTGGTACTGGTAGGGGTTGTTCGTAAGTCTTCAATGTGTTGTTGTATCTAACCTTGTACTGACATAGGTAGTTGTAAATCTTAAATTTTTGTTTGTATATAACCTTGTACTCGTAGGTGTTGTTTAAGTCTTCAATGTCTTGTTGTATCTAATATGCTACTGGCAGCGTTTGTTGTAAGACTTTAATTTCTTTTGTATCTAACGTGGTACTGCTAGAAGTTGTTGTAAGTCTTTATTGTGTTGTTGTATCTAATCTGGTACTCGCAGGATTTTTTGTGAATCTTTACCGTGTTGTTGTATCTAACCAAGTACTGGCAGGGTTTTTTGTAAATCTTCAAAGTGTTGTTTTATCTAACTTGGTACTGGCAGAGGTTGTTGTAAATCTTTAATGTTTTGTTGTATATAACCTACTACTCGCAGGTCTTGTTTATGTCTTCAATGTCTTGTTGTATCTAACCTGGTACTGGCAGGGTTTGTTATTGGTCTTTCCTGTGTTGCTGTATCTAACCTGGTACTGGTAGGGGTCGTTCGTAAGTCTTCTATGTTTATTGTACCTAATCTGGTTCTGGCAGGGGTTTTTCATAAGTCTTTAATGTGATGTTGTATCTAACCTGGTACTGGGGAGGTTCGTAAGTCTATAATGTGTTGTTCTAGCTTAACTGGTACTGGCCAGGATTTTTGTAAATATTTATTGTGTTGTTGTACCTATCCTGGTTTAGACAGTGTTAGTTCTAAATTGTATAATGTGTTGTTGTATGTAACCTGGTTCTGGAAAGTTTTTCTGTAAGTTTTTAATGTGTTGTTGTATATAACCTGGTAGTGGCTGCGGTTGTTTGTAATTCTTTAGTGTGTTCTTGTATCTAACCTGGTACTGGCAGTGGTTTTTCCATAGTCTTTAATGTGTTGTTGTATGTAACATGGTACTATAAGGGATTGTTCGTTACTCTTTAATGTGTTGTTGTATGTAACATGGAACTAGCAAGGGTTGTTCGTAAATCTTCTATGTTTGTTGTATCTAATCTGGTTTAGGCAGGGGATGTTCGTAAGTCTTTAATGTGTTGATGTATTTCACCTCGTAATGGCAGAGATAATTCGCAAGTTTGTAGTGTGTTGTTGTATTTAACATGGTATTATCAGGGCTTGTTTAAAGTTTTCAATGCTGTATCTAACCTGGTTCTCGCAGGGGTTGTTCGTAAATCTTTAATTTGTTGTTGTATCTAACCCTCTAAAGGCAGGGATAGTTTTTGTGAATCTTTAATGTGTTGTTGTATCTACTTTGGTACTGGCAGAGGTTGTTGTAAGTCTTTAATGTATTTTGTATCTAACCTGGTACAGACAGAAGTTGTTGTAAGTCTTTCATGTGTTGGTGTATTTAACCTGGAAATGCTGGGGTTGTTCGTAAGTTTTCAAGGTGTAGCTGTCTCTAATCTGGTACTGGCAAAGGTTGTTGTAAGTCTTTAATGTGTTATTGTATCACACCTGGCACTAGCAGGGGTTGTAGTAAGTCTTTATTGTGGTGTTGTATCTAACCTGGTACTGGCAGAGGTTGTTGTAAGTCTGTAATGTGTTGTTGTATCTAATCTGGTAGTGGCAGGGTTTTTGTGAATATTTAAATTGTTATTGTATGACACCTGGTACTGGCAGGGTTTTTGTAAGTCTTTAACGTTTTGTTGTATCTAACCTGGTACTGGAAGAGGTTGTTGTCAGTCTTTAATGTGTTTTTGTATCTAACCTGGCACTCTCAGTGGTTGTTGTATCTACCATGGTACTGGCGGGGGTTGTTCGTAAGTCTTTAATGTGTTGATGTATCTAGCCTGGCACTCGCAGGCGTTGTTTTAAGTCTTTAATGTGTTGGTGTATTTAATCTGATACTGGCAGGGGTTGTTGTAAGTCTTTAATGTGTTGTTGTATCAAAACTGATTTTGGCCGGGTTTTTTGTAAGTTTTCAATGTGTTGTTGTATCTAACCTGGTTATGGCAATTGTTTTGTAAATTTTTAATGTGTTCTTGTAACTATCCCGGTACTGGCACAGGTAGTTGTAAGTTTTTAATGTGTTTTTGTATCTAACCTGGTACTGGCAGGGTAATTCAGAAATGTTCAAGGTGTTGCTGTATCTAACCTGGAGCATGCAGAGGTTGTTCGCAAATCTTTAATGTGTTGTTGTATCTAACCTGGTACTGAAAGGGGTTGTTGTAAGTCTTTAATGTGTTGTTTTTTGAAATCTAGTACTAGCAGGATTTGGTGTAAGTCTTTAATATGTTTTTTATCTATCTTCGTGCAGGCAGGGGTAGATGTAAGTTTTTAATGTGTGGTTGTATCTAACTTGGTACTAGCATGTGTTTTTCGTTACTCTTTAATGTGTAGTTGTTTCTAACCTTGAAATGAAAGGGGTTGTGTTAAGACTTTAATGTGTTGTTGTATCTAACCTGTTACTGGCAGGGGTTGTTGTAAGTCTAAAATGTGTTATTTTATCTAACCTGGTACTGGCAGTGGTGTTTGTAACTCTTTAATGTATTGTTGTATCTAACCTGGTACATTGAGGGGTTGTTGAACGTTTTCAATGTCTTGTTTTACCTAACCTGTTACTGGCAGGGGGTTGTTCGAACGTTTTAATATGTTGTTGTATCTTACCTGGTACTGGCCGGGTTTTTTGTAAATCTTTAACGTGTTGGTGTATCTAACTTGGTACTAGAAGGTGTTGCTGTAAGTCTTTAATGTGTTGTTGTATCTAATCTAGTATTGGAAGGGGAGGTTCGTAAGTCTATAATGTGTTGTTGTATAAAAACTGATATTGGCCGGGGTTGTTGTAAGTTTTCAAAGTGTTGTTGTATCTAACCTAATAATGGTAATTGTTTTGTAAATTTTTAATGTGTTCTTGTAACTATCCTGGTATTGGCAGGGGTTGTTATTAAGTCTTTAATGTGTCGTTGTATCTAACATGTTACTAGCAGGGGATGTTCTAAATCTTCTGTGTTTCTTGTATTTAATTTGTTGTTCCTAAGTCTTTAATGTGTTGTTGTATCTAACCTCGCAATGGAAGGGGTAGTACGTAAGTTTTTAGTGTGTTGTTGTATTTAACCTGGTATTAGCAGGTTTGTTTTATCTAACCTGGTACTGGCAGGGATTGTTCGTAAATTTTTAATGTGTTGTTGTATCTGACCTGGTACTCTCAGGGGTTGTTCGTAAGTCTTTAATGTGTTGTTGTATCAAACGTGGTACTGGCAGGTGTATTTGATAGTCTTCAATGTGTTGTTGTATCTAACCTGGATCTGGCAGGGGTTGTTCATAAGTCTTCAATGTGTTGTTGTGTTTAACCTGGTACTGACATACGTAGTTGTAAATCTTAAATTTTTGTTTCTATATAACCTTGTACTCGCAGGTATTGTTTAGGTCTTCAATGTCTTGTATCTAACCTGGTACTGGCAGGGTTTATTGTAAGTCTTTAATGTCTTTTTGTATCTAACCTGGTACTTCTAGATGTTGTTGTAAGTCTCGAATGTGTTGTTGTATGTAACCTGGTTCTGGCAGGGTTTGTTCCTAAGTCTTCAATGTGTTGTTGTATATGACATGGTACTGGCAGAGGTTGTTGTAAGTCTTTAATGTATTGTTGTATCACACCTAGCACTGGCAGGGGCTGTAATAAGTCTTTATTGTGGTGTTGTATCTAACCTGGTTCTGGCAGGGTTTGTTCCTAAGTCTTCAATGTGTTGTTGTGTATGACATGGTACTGGCAGAGGTTGTTGTAAGTCTTTAATGTGTTGTTGTATCATATCTGTTACTGGCAGGTTTTTTTTGTAAGTCTTTAATGTTTTGTTGTATCCAACCTGGTACTGGAAGGGGTTGTTCTAAGTTTTCAATGTGTTGTTGTATCTAACCTGCTACTCGAAGGTGTTGTTGTAAGTCATTAATTTATTCTAGTTTCTCACCTGTTATTGAAAGGGGATGTTGTAAGTCTTTAATGTGTTGTTGTATCTGACATGGTACTGTCAGAGGTTGTTGTATATAACCTGGTACTCGAGGGTGTTGTTTAAGTATTCAATGTGTTGTTGTATCTAACATGGTACTGGTACAAGTTGTTGTAAGTTTTTAACGAGTTTTTGTATTTAACCAGGTCCTGGCCAGGGTTTGAGAAATGTTCAAGGTGTTGATGTATTTAACCTGGTGATGGCAGGAGTTGTGGTAAGTCTTTAATGTGTAGTTGTATCTAACCTTGAAATCAAAGGGGCTGTTGTAAGACTTTAATGTGTTGTTGTATCTAACCTGGTACAGGCAGGGGTTGTTGAAAGTCTTAAATGTTTTGTTGTATTTAACCTGGTACTCGCAGGTGTTGTTTAATTCTTCAATGTCTTGTTTTATCTAACCTGGTACAGAAAGGGGTTGTTGTAAGTCTTCAACGTGTTTCGTATCTCACCTGATACAGGTAAGGGTTTGGTAAGTCTTTAATGTGTTGTTGTATTTAACCTGGAACTGCTGGGGTTTTTCGTAAGTCTTCAAGGTGTTGTTGTATCTAACTTAGGGGTTGTTGTAAGTCTTCAATGTGTTGCTGTATCTGACATGGTACTGTTAGAGGTTGTTGTAAGTCTTTAATGTGTTGTTGTATATAACCTGGTAATGAAAAGGGTTGTTGTAAGTCTTCAATGTGTTGTGTATCTAACGTGGTACAGCCAGGGGTTGTTGTAGGTCTATAATGTTTTATTGTATTTAACCTGGAACTGCTGGGGTTTTTCGTAAGTCTTCAAGGTGTTGTTGTATCTAACTTAGGGGTTGTTGTAAGTCTTCAATGTGTTGCTGAATCTGACATGGTACTGTTAGAGGTTGTTGTAAGTCTTTAATGTGTTGTTGTATATAACCTGGTAATGAAAAGGGTTGTTGTAAGTCTTTAATGGGTTGTTAAAGCTAACCTGTTACAGTTACGGTTAATGTAATACTTTCATGTGTTGTTGTATCTAACCTGATACTGGCAGGTGTTGTTTAAGTCTTCAATGTGTTGTATTTAACCTGGTACTGGCAGGGGTTGTTCGTAAGTGTCGAATGTGTTGTTGTATCTAACTTAGTACTGAAAGGAGTTGTTGTAAGTCTTCAATTTGTTGTTGTTTCTAACCTGGTACGGACAATGTTTTTTGTTAGTCTTTAATATGTTGTTGTATCTAACCTGGTATTGGCAGTGTTTGTTGTAAATCTTCAAGGTGTTGCTGTATCTAACCTGGTACCGAAAGAGGTTGTTGTAAGTCTTTAATGTGTTGTTGTATTTAACCTGGTTCAGGCATGGGTTGTTGTAAGTCTTTAATGTCTTGTTGTATCTAACCTGATATTGGCAGGCGTTGTTCGTAAGTTTTATGGTATTGCTGTATCTAACCTGGTACTGGCAGGTGTTGTTCGTAAGTCTTTAATGTGTGTTGTTTCTGACCTGGTAGTGAAAGGGGCTGTTGTAAGTCTTTAATGTGTTGTTGTATCTAATTTGGTACTGGTAGGCATTGTTCGTAGGTTTTCAATGTGTTGTTTTATCTAACCTGGTAAAGGCAAGGGTTGCTGTAGGTCTTTAATGTGTTGTTGTACCTATCTTGTTACGGGCAGGGTTAATGTAAGTCTTTAATGTGTTGTTGTATCTAACCTGATACTGGCAGTCGTTGTTCTTAAGTCTTCAAAGTGTTGCTGTATCTAACCTAGTACTGACGGAGGTTGTTCGTAAGTCTTTAATGTGTTGTTGTATCTAACCTGGTACTGACAGGGGTTGTTCGTAAGTCTTTACGGTGTGTTGTTTATGACCTGGTAGTGAAAAGGGTTCTTGTAAATCTTTAATGTGCTGTTGTATCTAATTTGGTACTGACAGTGGTTGTTGGTAGGTCTTCAATGTTTTGTTGTATCTGATCTAGTTACAGGCTGGAGTTGTTGTAAGTATTTAATGTGTTGTTGTATCTAACCTGGTACTGGCATTGGTTGTTCGTAAGTATATAATGTGTTGTTGTATCTAACCTGGTACTGGTAGGGGTTGTTCGTAAGTCTGACATTAACCCTGGCCTGTACCATGTTATATACAACAATACATTAAAGACTTACAACAATCCCTGCCAGTACCAGGTTAGATACAACAACACATTAAAAACTTACGAAAAACCCTGCCAATACCAGGTTAGATACAACAAAACAATAAAAACTTACAACAAACCCTGCCAATACCAGGTTAGATACAACAACACATTAAAAACTTACAAAAACCCTGCCAATACCAGGTTAGATAAAACAACACATTGAAGATTTACAACAACCCCTGTCAGTACCAGGTTAAATAAAACTAGACATTAAAGACTTACAACAACCACTACCAGTACCAGAATAGATACAAGAACACATTAAAAACTTACAACAACCAATTTCAGTACTAGGTTAGATAAAAGAACACACTAAAGAACTACGAACAAGCCCTGCGAGAACCACGTTAGATACAACACCTTGAAGACTTACGAACAACCCTTACCAATACCAGGTTAGATCCAACAACACTTTCAAGATTTACAACAACCACTGCCAGTACAATTTTAGATACAACAACACATTGAAGACTTACGAACAACCCCTGCCTGTACCAGTTTAGATACCATATCAGATTAAAACTTTCAACAACTCCTGCCAATACCAGGTTAGATAAAACAACACATTGAAGTCTTTAATGTGTTGTGTCTAACCTGGTACTGGCAGGTGTTTTGTAAATATTTAATATGTTGTTGTATCAAACCTGGTTGAGGCAGTGGTTGTTGTAAGTAATTATGGTATTGTTGTACCTAGCCTGGTACTAGCAGGAGTTGTTATATGTCTTAGATGTTTTGTTGTGTCTATATTTGTACTTGCAGGGATTGTTGCAAATCTTCAAAGTGTCGTTTTATCTAACTTGGTATTGGCAGGGTTTTTTGTATGTTTTTAATCTGTTGTTGTATCTAACCTAGTACTGGCAGGGGTTGTTGTAAGTCTTAATGGTGTTGCTGTATCTAACCTGGTACAGGCCAGGGTTAATGTAAGTCTTTAATGTGTTGTTGTATCTAACCTTGTACTAGCAGGGGTTGTTGTAAATCTTGAAAGTGTTGTTGTATCTAACCTGGTATTGGCAGGAGTTGTTGAAAGTTTTAATCTGATATGGTATCTAAACTGGTACAGGCCGGGGTTGTTCGTAAGTCTTCAATGTGTTGTTGTATCTAAACTTGTACTGGCAGTGGTTGTTGTAAATCTTGAAAGTGTTGTTGTATATAACCTGGTATTGGTAAGGGTTGTTCGTAAGTTTTCAAGGTGTTGTATCTAACGTGGTACTCGCAAGGCTTGTTCGTAGTTCTTTAATGTGTTCTTTTATCTAACCTACTATGGAAAGTTGTTGTTGTAAGTTTTAATGTGTTGTTGTATCTATTCTTGTACTGGCAGAGGTTGTTGTAAGTCCTTAATGTCTAGTTTTATCTAACCTGGTACTGGCAGGGGTTGTGTAACTCTTCAATGTTTTGTTGTTAATAACCTGGTACTGGCAGGTTTTTGTAAGTCTTTAATGTGTTCTTGTATCTAACCTGGTACTGAAAGTGGTTGTTGTAAGTCTTTAATGATTTGTTGTATCTAATCTTGCACTGAAAGACGTTGTTTTAAGTTTTCAATGTTTTGTTGTATCTATCCTGGTACTATGAGGTGTTGTTTAAGTCTTCAATGTCTTGATGTGTCTAACCTTGTACTGGCAGGGGTTGTTGTAAATCTTTAAAGTGTTGTTTTATCTAATTTGGTACTGGCAGGTGTTTTGAAAGTCTTCAGTATGTTGTTGTATCTAACCTGGTACTGGCAAGGGTTTTGAAAGTCTTTAGCATGTTATTGTACCTAAGATGGGGCTGGTAAGGATTGTTGTACGTCTTTATTGTGTTATTGTATCTAACCTGGTTTTCAAGGGGTTGTTCTAAGTCTTCAATGTGTTGTATCTAACCTAGTACTCAAGGGGTTGTTGTATGTCTTCAATGTGTTGTATGTAACCTGATACTGGCAGGGTTTTTGAATGCATTTATTGTGTTGTTGTAACTAACCTTGTATTGGCGGGGGTTGCTGTAAGTGTTTAATGTCTTGTTGTATTCAATCTGGTACTGGCAGGGGTTGTAGTAAATCTTTAATGTGTTGTTTTATCAAACCTGCAACTGGTAAGGGTTATTCGTATGTCTTCAAGATGTTGCTGTATCCAACCTGGTACTGGTAGGGGTTGTTCGTAAGTCTTTGATGGATAGATGTATTTAATCTGGTACTGAAAGAGTTGTTGTAAGTCTTTAATGTGTTGCTGTATCTAACCTGGTATTGGCAGGTGTTGTTCGTAGGTCTTTAATGCCTTTTTGTGTCTAACGTGTTACTGCAGGTGTTGTTTAAGTCTTCAATGTATTGTTGTATTTAACCTTGTACTGACAGGGGTTGTTCGTAAATCTTTAATGCTTTTTTGTGTCTAACGTGTTACTGGCAGGTGTTGTTTAAGTCTTCAATGCGTTGTTGTATTTAACCTTGTACTGATAGGGGTTGTTCGTAGGTCTTTAATGCCTTTTTGTGTCTAACGTGTTACTGGTAGGTGTTGTTTAAGTCTTCAATGTATTGTTGTATTTAACCTTGTACTGACAGGGATTGTTCGTAGGTCTTTAATGCCTTTTTGTGTCTAACGTGGTACTGACAGGGGTTGTTTGTAGGTCTTTAATGCCTTTTTGTGTCTAACGTGGTACTGGCAGGTGTTGTTTAAGTCTTCAAGGTATTGATGTATCTAACCTCGCACCGGCAGGGGTTTTTCGTAGGTCTTCAATGTGTTGTTGTATCTAACGTGATACTGGCACAGATTGTTTTAAGTCTTTAATGTGTTGTTGTATCTAACCTGTTACAGGCAGCATTAATGTAAGTCTTTAATGTGTTGTTGTATCTAACCTGTTACAGGCAGCGTTAATGTAAGACTTTAATGTGTTGTTGTATCTAACCAGGTACTGGCAGGGGGTTGTTGTAAGTTTTATTGTGTTATTGTATCTAACCTGATACATGCAGGGATTGTTCGAAATCGTCAATGAGTTTTTGTATGTAACCTGGTACTGGCAGGTGTTATGAAAAGCTTTAATATTTTGTTGTATCACACCTGGTTGAGGCAGTGGTTGTTGTAAGTATTTATGGTTTTCTTGTACCTAACCTGGTACTAGCAGGAGTTGTTATAAGTCTTTAATGTGTTGTTGTATCTAACCTGGTACAGGCAGGGTTTTTCTAAGTCTTTAATGTGTTGTTGTATCTAACCTGGTACAGGCAAGTGTTTTGAAAGTTTTGAATATGTTGTTCTATTTAACCTGGTACTGGCATGGATTGTTGTAAGTATTTATTGTTTTGTATTTAATCTGGTACTGAAGGGGTTGTTGTAAGTCTTTAATGTGTTGTGTCTGACCTGGTACTGGCAGTGGTTGTTGTAAGTATTTATGATATTGTTGTACCTAACCTGGTACTGGCAGTGGTTGTTGTAAGTATTTATGGTATTGTTGTACCTAACCTGGTACTGGTAGTGTTGTTATAAGTCTTTAATGTGTTGTTGTATCGAACCTTGTATTGGCAGTTAATTTTCTAAGTCTTTAATGTGTTGTTGTACCTGACCTTGTACTGGCAGGTGTTTTTATAAGTCTTTAATGTGTTGTTGTATCGAACCTTGTATTGGCAGTTAATTTTCTAAGTCTTTAATGTGTTGTTGTATCTAACCTGGTACTGGCAGGGGTTGTTGTAAGTCTTTAATGTGTTGTATCTAACCTGGTATTGGCAGGGATTGTTGCAAATCTTTAATGTTTCGTTTTTCTAACCTGTTCTTTCACTTGTGTCCAGATATTGTCGTAACTTCATCAGATCACCCAATGTTGTTGATTTGGCCACTGATTTAAAGGCTTTTGTAATCAGAACGGAACATAGATCTGTTGGTTCTGTGGCTTTGACAATTGACGCTAGCATTCTACGTGATACTGGGGCGACTCAATCATTGTTGTTAGAATGAGTATTATCTATACATTCGAGTTCTGCTACTGGTGAGTCTGTTATTGCTCAGTGTATTGAGGGTATCTTTGTTAATGTTCCTCTTCATAATATTTATTTAGTATCAGACCTAGTTTCGGGACCAGTTGTAGTTGGGGTAAGACCTATTCTTCCAATTAAGGGTGTTGATTGTTGTTGGCAAACGATTTGGCCTTTTTTTGGATCTGACAAGGATCTTGTGAATGATCATCCTACTGACAATACCTCGGTGAGAGCAACGATGGACGTGAAGGATCTGATTCACCTAGTGAAGTTCCGTTTACTAAAAGTAAACTGATCACTGAACAAGAAAAAGATTTGCAGATCATTTCACTATTTAAATATGCGCTCCCGAAAGCTGAACTGTAGAAAGTTCCAAATGGTTATTTTTTCAAAAATGGTGTGCTTATGAGGAAATGGAGACCGATAGATGTGGCAGTTTCAGAGAACTGGGCTATTGTTTATCAAATCGTTATTCCCAAAGCATGTCATCCTGAAATATTGAAAATTGCCCATGAATTCCCCATGGGTGGTCATTTAGGTGTCCACAAGACAGGTGACAAAATTATGAAATATTTCGTTTGTCCAAAATTAGGCAAGACGTTTATCAATTTGCAAATTTTGTCATACCTGGCAGTTGGTCGGAAAGTCTAACCAGAGAAAGAAAAAGAAAAACAGAAAGAGAGAGAAAGAAAGAGCCAAAGGAAGAGACAAAGAAAGAAAGAAAAAGAGACAAAGGAAGAGACAAAGAGAGAAAGAAAAAGAGAGGAATAAAAAGACAAAGAAAGAATGAAAAAGAGACAGAAAGAGAGAAAGAAAGAAAGAAAGAAAAGAAAAACAAAACATAAGGCTGTTAAGTTGCAATTTATCATTATGAGGATATGGTTTGAAGATTATCCATATCAAAATGGTTTATAACATTTGTGCCGGTGTACTTTAATGTACTGTTATGTCTCTGTTTGTTAATTAACTTTCCGTTACTTCGTTCCGACGAAACTTTAGCGACACAAGTCCTTACTTAATAAATCTGGTTTATTCTTTCCGAATATAACTTTACGATACACTTATTTTCAACAATCGCGCTAAAACAAACGCTTAAAACAACGAACGTCAACAATACTTCTGACTGCAGTTCAATTACTCACTATCTACACACACATTATTCCCCCGTCACGTTGTCACCCTCTTTTATATACCAGACTATCCTATATCTAGTAAATACTAGAGCATTCGCCAAGGTACAGGAT
>NW_013673028.1:14707-19747 GCF_000517525.1 Limulus polyphemus | reverse complement strand
AAGGTACAGGATAGTTCTAGAAAATAGGTGGCGCCACATCAGTCACGTGACCTCGATGACGCAACAGTACTATATAATTTTCTGATAAAGTGATTTGTACAGGTTGTATTCTATATTGTAATCGTTATTGAGGCTCTATAATGCTTTAAATAATGTATTATACATAACGTAATCCTGCCAATGTATATATATATATATAATGTCTTAATCAAAAATTGTCTAAAGCCAATTTTTAATTCTCTAATGAGGTAGTTCTGACGAATTTATTGTTATTATGAACATTGTTTAGATTATGCGTATCTTATAGTGTCAAATGTGTAACGAATTTGTTGTATATTTGTTTTAATGACAACGTTTGTTGGGATTGAGTTTATATGTAAAAACGTGCCTCGCTTACCATGTTAGTTATGTATGGCGAAACTCCCGTCAATTTTCCAAGGTTGTAGAAAATTCGTGAATGCCAGAATCGACAATATATCCACTTCCGTAACTGGTTATCTATAGTTCAGTACTGTCCAAACTTACGAGAAAATCTTTCCAGTGCCTACAAAAGGCGACGCGCAAAAAAAGAAGAAGAGAGAACTTATAAGTCTGCTGGGAACCTGCTATAAATGTGTACGCCATAAATCGTGATTTTGCTAACCCTTATCAAGTGGAAAATTTACAACACTTGACCACTTATAAATTTTGAACGTCAGTGAATTCTCATCTGACGTTAATAATCTAACCTAACCTAACCATGATTTTTATATTGTTGCTGAAGAAAATTGGAACCAGACAGAATGTGAGTATTGTGTCAGTAGAAAGCAAGGTAGCTGTAGTTTTTATTGAAGAGGGTAATTTTATATTATCCGGAGATAAATAGATAATTGTGGAAGATATACAGATTTCCACAGTATGTTAGGTTACTGATAAGATTACAAGAGTTGGTACTGTTTGAGAAGTCATCGAATGTGGATACTCATGTCAGTTTTGATACAAATGGTTCAGAGAATGTGACATTATATCACATGAGAAATCAAGGGACAGCTATCTTACAGTTAGCTAGGATTGTTTGTTTGTTTTTAATTAAGCACAAGCCTACACAATAGGCTATCTGTGTTCTGCCCACCATGGGTATCGAAACCTGGTTTCTAGCATTGTAAGTCTGCAAACATACCACTGTGCTACTGGGGGGGGGCAAATTTAAGTGTATCACAAATGTAAGCATTGGCTGATAAAGAGAGATAGTGACAATTGGTTGGATGGTAAATTTTGTTATGAGTAACAAAATGTTTCTAAGGAGGGAAGAATGAAGCAATTGAATATTTTTGAGGACATTTTACAATTTCTTCAGGATTTTTATTCGTTGAAAAGAGTTTAAGAATAAAGTTATAACAGTTTTTTAGTTTAAGAGAACATATACATGTAGAAAAGACGAAAATGGAACGCCTGTATTGTGAAATGAGGCCGAGAAATAGAAAGTTCAGTTAGCAAGGTCAGTGGTATAGATAGTTACATAAAGGCATCATCTAGCGATGAAGTGCATGAGTACACCTGACAGGTTGATGGATTACAGATGCTAACACGTTAAAATTAGGAAAGCTATGAACAAGTTGTATATAATAAGCAAAACTGGTACTTTGATGTGATATTGCTTACAAGACATGGGTGTAGTAGTACAAGTAGATAGACAACTGATTAACTCAACATAACAGTAACCAATTACTTGAGAGTTTTGGTTATGGTTCTGGGCTAGCCTGGGAATTTCCTTAGATCAACCAATAAAGTGACAAAACTACTTGTGAGTAGTGCTAGATACTGTTAGGAATACTAATCAGTTATGGTTTAAAAACCCCTGTCTGTTCCTCCAGAGTCTTTCAGAGTTTTTTATCTAGCTGGGAACTGGCAGGGTTTGTTGTAAGTCTTTAATGCGTTGTTGTATCTATCCTGGTACTGCCAGGGATTGTTGTAAGTCTTTAATGTGTTTGTTGTATCAAACCTGGTACTGGCAGGGGATGTTGAAAGTCTTAAATGAGTTTTGTATCTACCCTGGTAGTGGCAGAGGTTATTTTAAGTCTTTATATGTTTTGTTTTATCTAGCTGGGAACTGCCAGGGATTGTTGTAAGTCTTTAATGGGTATTTGTATCTACCCTGGTAGTGGCAGAGGTTATTTTAAGTCATCATATGTTTTGTTTTATCTAATTGGGAACAGCCAGTGGTTGTTAAAAGTCTTTAATTTGTTGTTGTGTTTAACCAGGTACTTGCAGGGGTTGTTGTAAGTTTTTAGTGTGTTTTTGTATCTAACCTGGTACTGGAAGGGGTTGTTCGTAAGTTTTTAATTTCTTGTTGTATTTAACATGGAACTGGCAGGAGTTGTTGTAAGTCTTTACTGTGTTGTTGTGTTTAACCTGCTACTTGCAGGGGTTGTTGTAAGTTTTTAGTGTGTTTTTGTATCTAACCTGGTACTGGAAGGGGTTGTACGTAAGTTTTTAATTTCTTGTTGTATTCAACATGGAACTGGCAGGGGTTGTTGTAAGTTTTTAATGAATTTTTTGTACCTACTCTGGTAGTGGCAGAGGTTATTTTAAGTATTTAATGTGTTGTTGTATCTACTCTGGTAGTGGCAGAGGTTATTTTAAGTATTCAATGAGTTGTTGTATCTAACCGGATAATGGCATGGGTTGTTGTAAGTCTTTAATGTGTTCTTGTACCTAACCTGATACTGGCAGGGGATGTTGGAAGCTTTTAATGCTTTGTTGTATCTAAATTTGCACTGGCAGGAGTTGTTTTAAGTCTTCAGTGTGTTGTTGTATCTAACCGGGTACGGACAGGGGTTGTTGTAAGTCTTTAGTGTGTTGTTGTATCTAACCTGATACTAGCAGGGGATGTTGTAAGTTTTTAATGCGTTGTTGTATCTAACTTTGTACTCGCAGGAGTTGTTTTAAGTCTTCAGGATGTTGTTGTATCTAACTGGGTACTGACAGGGGTTGTTGTAAGTCTTTAATGTGTTTGTTGTATTTATTCTGGTACGGGCAGGGGATGTTGTAAGTCTTTAATGTATTTGTTGTATTTATTCTGGTACTGGCAGGGGTCGTTGTAAGTCTTTAATGAGTTTTGTATCTACCCTGGTAGTGGCAGAGGTTATTTTAAGTCTTTAATGTGTTGTTTTATCTAGCTGGGAACAGGTAGGGATTGTTGAAAGACTTTAATGTGTTGTTGTGATTAACCTGGTACTTTCCGGGGTTGTTGTAGGTCTTTAATGTATTATTGTAACTAACCTGGAACTGGCAGGGGTTGTTGTAAGTCTTTATTACGTTGTTGTATCTAACCTGGTTTTGGCGGGAGTTGTTTTAAGTCTTTAATGAATTTTTGTATCTACCCTGGTAGTGGCAGAGGTTATTTTAAGTATTTATGTGTTGTTGTATCTAACCGGGTACTGGCATGGGTTGTTGTATGTCTCTAATGTGTTCTTGTATCAAACCTGGTACCTTCAGGGGATGTTGTAAGTTTTTAATGCGTTGTTGTATCTAACTTTGCACAGGCAGGAGTTGTTTTAAGTCTTTAGTGTGTTGTTGTATCCTACCTGATACTAGCAGGGGATGTTGTAAGTTTTTAATGCGTTGTTGTATCTAACTTTGTACTGGCAGGAGTTGTTTTAAGTCTTCAGTGTGCTGTTGTATCTAACTGAGTACGGACAGGGGTTGTTGTAAGTCTTTAATGTGTTGTTCTACCTAACTTGGTATTAGCAGGGGTTCTAGTAAGTCTTTAGTGTGTTTTGTATCTAACCTGGTACTGGAAGGGGTTGATCGTAAGTTTTTAATTTCTTGTTGTATTTAACATGGAACTGGCAGGGGTTGTTGTAAGTCTTTACTGTGTTGTTGTGTTTAATCTGGTACTTGCAGGGGTTGTTGTAAGTTCTTCGTGTGTTTGTTTTTTTATATAGCCTGGTACTGGAAGGGGTTGTTCGTAAATTTTTAATCTCTTGTTGTATTTAACATGGAATTGGCAGGGGTTGTTGAAAATATTTAATGTGTTGTTGCATCGTACCTGTTACTTGCAGAGGTTGTTCTAAGTTTTTAATGTGTTTATTGTATTTAACCTGGTAGTGTCAGGGGTTTTGGTAAGTCTTTAATGTGTTATTGTATATAACCGGGTACTGGCAGGGGTTGTTGTAAGTCTATAATGTGTTTTCGTATCTAGCCTGTTACAGGCATAGGTTTTTAATCTATTGTTGTATTTAACATGGTTTTGGCCAGGGTTGTTATAAGTTTTTAATGTGTTGTTGCATCTAACCTGGTACTCACAGGGGTTTTTGTAAGTCTTTAATGTGTTGTTCCGTTTACCGGGATTCTTATATTGTTGCTGACGAAGATTGGACCCGGACAGCTCCAGAGTCTTCCAGAGACTTTCTCGAGTTCTGAAGTTCTCCTGAGAAGTTCGTGACTATGGATATGAAAATTTCAAACATCTGCAAGTTTACCAGTCCAGCTCTGTTGTAAGTATAATTTTATGGTTTCTCTCTTAATCAGTTAGTATAAGTACTCTTAAGGGAATATTATGTTTAACTAAGAGGAGTGTATCTATGTGTATTAATGAAAAGCCTAGATTAATGGTACTTAAAAGTGTATATCAATTAACAGTATTTGGAAAGTGTTTACCGATTAACGGACTTTTGATTTATATTGAAAGTTATTAAGAAATGAGTAATAAATGTTATTATAATTGATCAATGTTGGTCTGGTACTCTGATTCTTTATTCCAGCCTTAAATGACTTCGAGTTAGCGACTTGTGAGCTCCATTCGTCACGACAAAATCATCCAATAAATACATTTGATGTGACTAGCAGTTATAATTAAAACTCCAACAATTAAGCCCACGAGGGCGTTGCCCATTATATTTACACTCTTCTGAAAACAAGGGAATGAATGAGCACTTCTTCATAAATACATAACTCGAATACTCTTTTCTTACTAATAGTTTAGCTATTATGGTTGAAAATATTATACACAACTTATGGTTCACTGCATTATATTCTGATGTGTTTATGTTTATCTTT
>NW_013673028.1:12956-14374 GCF_000517525.1 Limulus polyphemus | reverse complement strand
GTATTAGGGTAATATTTATAGGTAATTTATAGGTAATATTTATAGAAATCCGAGACTTTATTTGTGAAAATAGATAAGATCGTATACTTCAAATTCATTATGTTTAGATTTATTACATATACATATAAAATAAATACATTTATTTCAGAAGAGATAGCCCATTGTGTAGCTTTGTGCTTAATTACAAATAAACAAATTTATTTTTTCTTTTGTGTCATGTTTCACCTATTATACAGAGTCTGAGTATACAGTTAAAAAGTGCTAAATTTCTAAAAGAAATGCGTAGAATATCAGGAACAAGTTTGGTAAATAGAAATAAAAATCAGCGAGAGATTCTCATGTTTGGTTGTCTGTGTTACTACGTAATTTCACTGTGATATTTGTAAGTCACCAATCAAAATGGACAATACTAAATATTACACGTTAGCAGGATTGGTGGGAAGTGACATTGCATGATGCCGACAGGACAGTTGAAATTCGTATAAAAAACTGATAAACAGCGAAAAAATATTGTGTATCTGCTTGTTTGATACTTTCCCGTAATAATTCTCTCCGAGAAGCTTCAGTGATACAAGTCCTTTCTTAATTAAAACTAGTTTATTCTTTGTCGTTACAAACTTTGTAATACACTTAATTTCCACAGTCACTTTAAATGTAACTACTTTTATAAACACACTCTATAATTCACAGTGATTCACACACTTTACTTACGGTGCCTACTGTTCGCTTCACTCGATTATTTCTATCTTCAATCTCCCTATCTGCTATTATTTTTTTATACTAAAATAGAGGGCGCCTGGAAAAACTAGAGTTGCCATGAAAAGTCATGATCCTTCTAGAAACTCATGACGTGTTACCAGCGTCACGTGACATCCGCTGTCGTAAACCTATTATTTATTTATTTTGTTCATTGTGGCTATTAGACTGCACAATAGTTATAAGTATATCTTCAGATTATACTTATAATAAATTGTTTTCCCAATTGTCGATTATCTATTTCCATTTGTTCTCTGTATGATGTAACCACCGGTTCCTGGCTTATAATTATTTGCCTAACACCTGATTGCTGAACTCCACTTCATTCTTATTAGTGGTTATTTACCAAAAATTGTTTGTTTATTATTAATAATGAAGCTGCTCAATGGGCTATCTGTGCTGTACTATACGCGGATATATAAATCCAATGGGCTATCTGTGCTGTACTAAACGCGAATATATAAATCCAATGGGCTATTTATACGCGGATATATAAATCCAATGAGCTATCTGTGCTGTACTATACGCGGATATATAAATCCAATGGGCTATCTGTGCTGTACTATACGCGGATATATAAATCCAATGAGCTATCTGTGCTGTACTATATGCGGATATATAAATCCAATGAGCTATCTGTGCTGTACTATATGCGGATATAT
>NW_013673028.1:8291-12879 GCF_000517525.1 Limulus polyphemus | reverse complement strand
TAAATACCAATAGAGCTATACTGTACTGTACTATATGCGGATATATAAATCCAATGAGCTATCTGTGCTGTACTAAACGCGAATATATAAATCCAATGAGCTATCTGTGCTGTACTATATGCGGATATATAAATCCAATGAGCTATCTGTGCTGTACTAAACGCGAATATATAAATCCAATGGGCTATCTGTGCTGTACTATATGCGGATATATAAATCCAATAAGCTATCTGTGCTGTACTATATGCGGATATATAAATCCAATGAGCTATCTGTGCTGTACTATATGCGGATATATAAATCCAATGAGCTATCTGTGCTGTACTATATGCGGATATATAAATCCAATGAGCTATCTGTGCTGTACTATATGCGGATATATAAATCCAATGGGCTATCTATGCTGTACTATACGCGGATATATAAATCCAATGAGCTATCTGTGCTGTACTAAACGCGAATATCTAAATCCGATTTTTTAGCGGGGGCTGCAACAAAGACCTTTTGTGGAATTTATTCTCATTCTAGGAACTCATCTTCAGTACAAGTATTGATCTAACGCAGATGTAATTTTTTCTTTGTTTTTGAATGGAATTGTTAGGTTAGTAGTCACTATTACCGAACTTGTATTAGGGTAATATTTATAGGTAATTTATAGGTAATATTTATAGAAATCCGAGACTTTATTTGTGAAAATAGATAAGATCGTATACTTCAAATTCATTATGTTTAGATTTATTACATATACATATAAAATAAATACATTTATTTCAGAAGACAGTACACGGTGTTTCAGAACACTTAAAGTTGCGAATTGGAAATAATGTTCAACTTCGCATATATATATATATATTTAAAATTTGAAATAATTGTTGGAAATATTTTTCTCAAGTATAGGGCTGGAAACTTCAGTTAAATATACCTTTTTAAAAGTAACTTTAAAATACTGGTGCCAGTTCAGGGGATTATTAGAAGAGTTTGTTATTATCAACCACTTAAAGTATCTCTTAAAATTGGTTGGTTGTTGTGATACTACTTCATCATAGTTCCTCGATTGATGTTAGGTTTAGTCTATTGTAAACCTTTCTCATGAACACGGTGTGTTACCTCCATTTTATATTTTCAATATTATTTTCAGACTAGGGATAAAAGTTTTATAAAGTTTGAATCTATGAAAACTGTGTTGTCGTAACTATTTTATTTTTAATATTTTGATACTTGTATTCAATCGATTAGCTAATTTTTGGATGAACATAAGAACATGTAGGATCAAGATCTTCTACTGTTATTGATAAGTTATTGTAATGAAGCAAACCATTATTATTGATATTTGGTAGAAACTTAAAAATACCATTTAACCTTTTGTATTCTCATCCATAGAATAATCACTCAGCAGAATATGTACAGTTAATAAAGATCACCATGAACGTCACACATGACTTCATTTGGGAAAGATGTATCAACTACTGATAAAGTTAATGGTGGTAAGACATTAAGATGACGTAGTATGGATGTCCAATCACTGCTGTTGGACATACAAGACTGTTTAGCGTAAGTGTTATTATTTAGTTTATCTTGTGACTTAATATTTAATGATTGCTTAGTTTTTAAGATAGGAATGTTGAAAATGGATTGTTTTAAAAGTGTTAGTTGTGACAGATTTTATTACATAACTCATTGTGAATCGTACTGTTACGACATCGGAAGTCACGTGACGCTGCTGGCGCATGCGTGACTGAGGTTCTCGAATTATCGGGGAAGTCCGCGTGCTTTCGAGACGCTTCTTTGTTAGTATGTAAGCCTGGCAAGGAGAAATGCCAGGGGATGAAAATGCGAACAAGAGTAGTTCGCTGAATTTCGAGTAATTTACGACTCTGTTTCGAGCAAGTGTGTGTTTTGCACTCGTAGAGAGCAAACTTATCGAGATTGTGAATCGCTGTGATTTATAGCATGTATTATAAAAGTTGTTAAGTTTAAAGTGACAAAAAACGTACTGACTGTGAAATTACTGTGTACTAAAAGTTTGTATAGAAAAAGAAGACAAACAAGCAGATATGTAACAACTTGGTGTCAGTGAGTGGAATGGAAAAGAAAAAAAATTTAAACGAGAAGTGGCAAATCAAACTACAGCTTAGCAGATTTAATGGCAGCAATACAAGAACAGCAAAAGAAACAAGAAGAACGAGAAAGGAAATAAGAAGAGAGAAAACAGCAGTGGCATGAAATCCTGCAACAGTGGCAGCTCCAACAACAAAATAAACAACAGACATTACAACAATTGTTGGAGAAAAAAGAAAAAAAACAAGAAGAGAGACAACAGCAGTGGCAAGAAAATCTGCAACAGTGGCAGCTCGAACAGCAAAATAAAAGAGAGATTCTAGCAGTTGTTGGAGGAAAAAGAAAAGAAACAAAAACAACGAAAAATAAACAAGAAGAGAGACTACAGCAGTGGTTGGAAGAGAAAAAGTAGAAATAAGAAGAAAGACTACAGCAGTGGTTGGAGGAGAAAGAAAATAAACAAGAACAAAGACTACAGCAGTGGTTGGAGGAGAAAGGAAATAAACAAAAACAGAGAGTACAGCAGTGGTCGGAGGAGAAAGAAAATGAACAAAAACAGAGACTACAGCAGTGGTCAACAATAGTAGCAAGAAGAAAAAGGATAGAGAGTAAAACATCAGTATGAAGTACAAATGGAAAAGATTAGTAAATTTCAAAGTGAATTAAATACAGTGAAGTATGATTTACTGTCTTTTACACAGGGAGGACATATTAGCGATGGACCTAATCAGCCCCAGACAACTGGAAGCTCCTTCCAGACCCTGCAGCTAAACACTAATGCAGACATCTTCAGTCCTGCCAGAAATCACATTCCACACATGAGTGTCAGCAATAGGAGTGATCTATTACGAAAGAAGCCACAGGATTTCGATGGGAAGGCACCATGGGAAGCATATAGAGCACAATATGAGGTACTTGCAGAAATGAATGGATGAACAGAGGAACAGAAAGCAGTGTACTTGGCAACGAGCCTGAAGTGACAACCATTGGAAATACTTGGACAGTTGTCAGCAGAGGACAGGCACAATTACAGAGCACTGGTAGCTGCTCTAGAAATCAGGCATGGATATAAAAATCAGTCCAAAGTCTACAGGGCTAGGTTTAGGACGAGAGTCCATGCTAAAGGGGAGAGCCTACAAGAGCTGGCACAGGAATTGGAAAGCATGACACACAAGGCCTACACAAATGCACCACCCGATGTCCTCAAGTTGTTGCTGAGGGATGAGTTTGTAAACGCTTTTGACAGTCCACAACTGAAGATACAAGTAAGGCAAGTACACCTCTCTACTATGCAGGATGCAATGGTTAGAGCTCTTGAATTTGAATCCTACATTAACACCAGCACAGAGGTACCAACGTTGGTACAGTTATCAGGATTCAAGGACAGAAAATAGCACCTTTTAGCGAAGTTTAAGGAACCTTGCTGGCACTGTAACAAATCTGGGCACAAGAGAGCTCAATGCCGGCAACTTCAACATGGGAAATATGCCACGGCAGGAAAGACTGCTACCCAGAGAGGTTGTTGAAACTCTGGAGAGCAAGGATATATGAGGAGCCAGTGTAGGAAGAATACTACCAATAAGTCATCCTCGGGGAAACCAGTAGTGGTTCGTGTTGAGGGATGCCTACCAACCCCCACAATGAAAGTCCCAACAGCTAGGTGTAAAATGCCAAGCACACATAGTATCTATGTGACAGGAAAGCTGGATGGCCAAATATGCAACTTTGTCATAGATTCTGCATCTCAGCAAACCCTTGTGAGTATCAAGGTGTTGGATCACAAAGGAGTACCAGAAGCCACACAGAAGCTCTGTGGTGAGACAGGACATTATGCAAGGTGGCGGGGACCAGTGTGGGTAACCTTGAGCTCATGGGCATAAAGGACAGAAACAAAGTATACTTGGCTGAAATTGAAGACCAATGCATACTAGGGCTGGTCTTCTTACTAACGAGGAAGTGTGTTATTAATTTTGAAAAAATGACGTTTGGGAACAACAAAGGCCAAATTCCGGTAAGTGTTAACAGAGAGGTTGAACTAACCAGGTGTCATCAAGCTGAAGTAAAATTGACTGAAGGAGTTGATGACGATGAAATGGAACGAGGTACAGATATTAAAGCAGAACAGGAGAAAGACCAATATTTGAAGCCAATAATTGGTTTTCTAAAAGTAAGTGTTTTGCGCTCTGCTTGGGAGAAGGTGTCTAGCTTTAAGCCCTGTGACAAAGAACTATTGGGCACAATGGACCAGTTGAAGCTCGAAGATTGTATTCTTCTCCGGAGATGGGAAACTGCAGATAGGAAAGTGATGACCTGGCAAACGGTTATACCGAGAAAGTTACGGGAAGCTGTGTTTCGTCAATCCCATGATAGTTTAACAGGAGGACATCTCAGAGCTAAGAACACATTGAGTCACCTACGACAGAGATTTTACTGGATAGGTATGAGGCAAGATATGGATGAATGGTGCACGACCTACAAGACATGTTATGCTAAAAGGGGACCCAAGCATAAGGGACGTGCTAAAATGAAG
>NW_013673028.1:0-7981 GCF_000517525.1 Limulus polyphemus | reverse complement strand
TTTCAGATTTGGTATGCCATATGAACTGCATTCAGATCAAGGCCATAACTTTGAATTAGCTCTGTTCCATGAATGCCGCAAGTTGTTTGGCATACGAAAGACTACGACAACGTCCATTCACTCACAGTCTGATGAGATGGTAGAAAAGTACAACTGAACACTGGGACACGAATTGGCAAAGTTTTGTAATAGCCACCAAGATGACTGGGATGTCTTTCTCCCTCAACTATTGATGGCCTATAGAATGGCAGAGCTTGAAGCCACTGGATACACTCCAGCAAAGTTGATGTTTGGTCAGGAACTTCGGTTGCCAGTGGATCTGATAACAGGACGCCCACCTTACGAAGAGTTGCCTGAAAATGTGTCAGAGTTCGTAAAAGTGTTATAGGAAAGGATGGATGATATTCATCATCAAGTGTGTTCAAACTTGAAAACGTCTGCCGATTCCATGAAGCTATGTTATGATAAGAAATCTACTGAAATCAGCTTTGTACCATTAGACAAGGTGTGGTTGTATAATCCCAGGAAATCCAAAAGGAAGTCTTTTTAGTTGACTTCTCCATGGGAAGGCCCATATGACATTGTGGATCGTCTCTCAGACGTTATTTTTCGAATAAAATGTGGTCGGTGAGGTAAGACAGAGGTGGTGCATGCCAACAGGCTTTGGCATTATCATGGTCCAGGACATTTCAGTTGGAACAAAGCGAACAGCGGAACAAATGACGCTGCTGAAGACGTGTCACCTGAAAAAGCCACTGTCAAAGAGGAAACTCTGCTTGGTTTTGAGAAGGGAAACAGTGAAGCCCTTCATGAAGTTACTACCACTGATGTGACTATTACCGATAATAGGACATTTCCTGATGGAGCAGATGCAATTCACGTGAAGCAGACGCCAACGAGACGGAGACCAGTACAGAAGAAGATACGTCCCGTAAAATTAAGAGACTTTGTTCAATTGTAATTTTGTGTTTGTAAATTCTGTATATTTAATTAAGTTATTGTTAATTACCTATTAGTTTAATGTAAGTGGCTACTGTTCGGGAAGAACAACACTAAGGAATGGAAATGTTACGACAGTGGAAATCACGTGACGCTGGTAACACGTGATGAGATTCTAGAAGGATCGTGACTTTTCCTGGCAACTCTAGCTTGTTCCAGGCGCCCTCTTTTTTAGTATATAAGCCTGGCAAATAGAATGAAGAGGAGAATTGGATAGATAGAGAGATTGAAGATAGAGATAATCGAGTCAAGCCGTAAGTATAGTGTGTGAATCTCTGTGGATTATAGCATGTTTTTATAAGATTAGATAAGTTTAAAGTGACAGCGGAAATTCTGTGTATTACAAAGTTGAATCAAGAAAAAATAAACTAGTTTTAATTAATAAAGGACTTGTATCACTGAAGTTCTTGGAAATAATTTATACCGGAAATTAATAAATGAGCAGAGACGTAACAGTATATACATCGACTTAAAATTGACTCCCTCATTGTAAACCCTCGATAAGATATCAAGGGAGTTCCAAAGTAGAAAGAATATTTTATATTGTTTGAAAGTTTGTGAAACTTTTGTTTATAAATCTTTGTTTGTAATAACTATTTGTAATAATTGTTATTGTAAATTGGGTTGTCGTGTGTATATTAAAACGTATTTGTGTTACAAACGAAAATGGTGTGTATCAATTTTGTTGGCAAATATCATAAACTGACTACATATTGGCTTTAATCCAAAGTACAATCTAACTACTAAATTTAAATTATCAGTTAACTCGGCTTCAGATTATTTAGGCTCACCATGGCGAGGTGGTTAGGGCGCTCGACTCGTAATCTGTGGCATGCTGGTTCGAATTCCTGTCACACCAACTATGCTCGCCTTTTCAGCCATGGGGGCGTTATTACGTTGTGGTCAATCCCACTATTCATTGGTAAAAGTGGTGCTCAAGAGTTGGAGGTAGGTGGTGATGACTAGCTGCCTTCCCTCTAGTCTTACACTGCTAAATTATGGATGGCTAGCGTTTTTGAAGTAGGTTTCTCAAGTTTAACACATACTGGTATGTGTTACTTACTTTTGACTCTTCTTCTCAAGTCTATAGCTCTTTTAAGATTTGCATTGGACCTCATACTGTTCTTCCGTACAGTAACTCAAACGGTGAAAATCCTGTACTTGCTTGTGGGACTTCTCGATAAGCAAATAATACTGCCTGTAAATACCTGTCCCAGTCATGTGGTCTGTCTTGATACATATTTAGCATACTCTTTAAAACGTCATTGACTCTCTTGCAAAGTACATTACATTAAGGATTGTATGGAGTGGTAAAGAGTTGCCGAGTACTGATGAATATGAACACTTCCTGCATCAGTTCTGAAGTAAACTGGGTCCTTCTATCACTCAGGATTTCTCTCTGAAAGCCTACTCTGCAAAATAGAAAGACGTCCAAACAGCAACCAAGGTTTCATCTGGAAACACTTGTTATGACGTTGCTCACCCCAAGTCGACTGCCAACTGGTGCGAAGCTGTGCCTTGAATACAGGACCATAGAACATATATGGAACAGGCAAAACCATGAGAGCACAGACGGACTTAGCTGCACTATCAGTGAACTTATTTCCACGAATACCGACGTAGCCAGGTATCCAGAAAAACTGGATGGAAAAAGAAGATAAAGAAACATAGGCTAGTTGAGAGACAAGAACAGGATGAGAACTAACGTTAAGTAATTCCAGGGCCAGTAGAGAGCTAAGAGAATCAGTGTAAATAGTACAATCATTGTATATATTCTACATGATCCAGGGCAAGAGAAATAGCATACAACTCGACGGTGGACACAGAAACTGTAGAGGGGATCCTGCAAGCAACTACCAAGCCACATCAAACCGTGGCAGAGCCTACAGAGTTACCCGATTTCAAACCATCTGTATAAACAGGAAGAATGGCTCGAAAGATGTTCAGCAAAAAGGCGATGGTAATTGCAATTGGGAGTATCCATCTTCCCTTTTTCAGATGACTCAAGGAATTGTAATAATCCATGGCAGAATAGGCTGATCATTAGGAACAGCAATGCCATCCATTGCCAGACCCAATACAGCCAGTTGTGCCCGGATACGAATGACAAAGAGAGGAATTGCAGACCATTTGTTCCGAAAGAGCATGGCCCACTGCGAAAAAAAGGCAATCCCGGTTGGGATACTGTGGTAATAGTCGAAGCTTAGTAGCATATTGTAGAGAAAGTTGCAAATGAAGGAGATGAAGAGGAGGTTTGTAGGACTCAGTGTACAAACTCTGGACTGGAGAAGTGCAAAAAGCCCTGGTAAAGAGTCAAAGCCCCAGATGGTGAACAGGGTCCAATATCTTCAAGGCTGAGGTCCTGGCAGAACCATAGACAAAAGGCCTATAACCCAGTTTGGATTGAATCAGGGCATAATATATCCTGAGCAACAGAACATCAATTTGCTCTCCAAAAAGTGGAAGAGAGGAAATAGAGGATTTTCAGAGCCCTTGCACACTTGACAAGTAGCTCCTTGACGTGCAGAATGAAAGTAAGTTTATGGTCAAAGATAAGCCCTAAGAACTTTGCCTCTGAGACCACATGAATGATAGTATTGCTGAAACAGAGCTTGAGATCGAGGTGGAGACCCCTTTGGCGGTAAAATGCATGCAAATGGTTTTGGAAAAAGAAAATGTAAAACCATTTGCAGTGGCCTATGCCAACAAGCAATTGAGGGCAGGCTCAAGCTGCCACTTAATAAACCTCAAGTTTGACAACTGACATGAGATGTGGAAGTCATCGACATAGAGCCCATTTACAACAGTTGGAGGAAGGTGTGTAGTGATAGCATTAACTTTGACACAAAAACTGTGACACTCAAGACACAGCCCTGAGAGACTCCAACTTCCAGCAGAAAGGAACCAGAAAGAGTCGAACCCACATGGACTTGGAATCGTCTGTCCAAAAACGTTCTGAATAAAAATGGGTATGTGGCCAAGTTACCTATAGGAGTGGAGGTCCTGCAAAATGCCATACCTCCATGTGGTGTCACAAACCTTCTCAAGATCAAAGAACATGGAAACAAGATGTTCTATCTTGAGGAAGTCGAATCAGATAGTCTATGGTGGAGCACTGTTGATGGGAGGCCCAGCATGACCACATGGTTAGGATGCTCGACTCGCAATCTGCGGGTCGCGGGATCGCATCCCCGTCCCACCAAACATGCTCGCCCTTTCAGCTGTGGGGGCGTTATAATGTGATGGTCAATCCCACTATTCATTGGTAAAAGAGTAGCCCAAGAGTTGGCCGTGGGTGGTGATGACTAGCTGCCTTCCCTCTAGTCTTACACTGCTAAATTAGGGATGGCTAGCGCAGATAGCCCTCGTGTAGCTTTGCGCGAAATTCCAAAAAACAAACAAACAAACAAACTATAACAAACGCTATAATTCACAACGAACGCCTCACGTGCTGGACTCAACAATACGTCTCTCTCTCTCTGTCTGCAGTTCAATTACATTGTTGCCGTCAGTTCTTACCGGTCTTATATATACAAGAATACCGCATATCTAGTAGCTTCTCGAGACTTCAGGAAGGGACAGGATCTTTCTAGAAGTTCATCACGTGCTACTTTGCGCGAAATTCAAAACAAACAAACACTGTTGATGGGACCCACATTGAGTGGGAAAGAGGAGCGTGTTTGATTTGAAGAACAAAACAAGATGAGCATTAACCATCCTCTCTAAGACCTTAAAAAGACAGCTAGTGAAGGCAATGGGATGATAATTAGAAGGAATCTTGGGATCCTTCCCAGATTTAGAGAAATAGAGGCCAATAGCCTGGGATCAAACGTCAGGAAAAACATGCTCCTGCTAGATCTGGTTAAAAATAACCGGAAGAATAATAAGAGAGGCAGAAGAGAGATAGTGCAGCATCTCATAATGAACATCATCAGGTCTGACCAATGTACTATCAGACCAATGAACAGCAAGTTTGAGTTCTACTAGTGTAAAGGGGCGATTATATGATAGTTGTAGAGACGATCGACTTGAAAGGAAAGAGGTGATTGCTTTGCCCGAGACTTGATGGCCAAGAAGGCAGGAGAAGAAATAGAAGTACTAGATGCACGAGAAAAACTGTGGCCGAGAGCATCAACAACTTCCTGGCCATTTGAGAGCATGATGGAAAGGGGACGGAAACATACCTCCCAGTGATTTTTCGAATCTTGTCCCATATGATTTTGGAACTGATAGTAGAAAAGACGCCAGTAGTGAATTTAATTCAAGACTCCTATTGGCTTTAACGTCGAACCCACCGAATGTGGGCACTGACTTGCTGGCAAAATATGCAGTTAGATGGAGGGGAATACTGTTGGAAAGTATCCCAGGCTCGTTTATGAGCCTTCCATGTCTCCTGGCAGGCAGGACTCCACCAGAGTTTGGTTTGGTTTGTTATGAATATTGTAGAAAGCTACACGAGGGCTATCTATGCTAGACATCCCTAATTTAGCAGTGTAAGAATAAAGGAAAGGCAGCTAGTCATTATCCCCCTGTGCCAACTCTTTTACCAATGAATAGTGGGATTGACCATTACATTATAATGCCCCCACAGCTGAAAGGGAGAGCATGTTTGGTGTGATGGGGATTCGATCTCACGACCTGCATATTGCGAGTTGAGTGCCCTAACCAGCTGGCCATGCCAGGCCCTCCACCATGGACGAGGATATGATGGAAAATGTGTTGAGGTCTTAGGAATAAAATCAGCAGCTGTCTGGGAAACAGTCAATGTTGCCACACAGTTGTCTATTGATGGCAGGTTCAAGTTTGGAGAGAGCAGTGAAAGAGGGCCAGTCAGCCTGGTCCAACTTCTATCATGTCATCAACTATGGCCAACTTCCTTCAAAACGAGAGGAAAATGATTACTGTCCCATGGGTTACTGTCAACTCTCCAAGGTTGTATATAAAGAATTACTGATACAAGTATAAAGAGGTTATAATATTATTGTATAAATCATTAGTTAGGCCACATTTGAAGTAATGTGTTCAGTACTTGGCTATTTATCTCAAAAAGGATATTAAACTGATGGAAAGGGTTCAAAGGAAAGATACTAGAATAATAACTGGGGATGGAGAGTTATCATATGAGAATAGTATCTCTGAAATTTATTTTGATAAAAGATTTAGAATGAATGTGATTGAAATGTTCAATATTTTATATGTGTGGGGTATACAAGACTGTTGAGTGTTAGTGTTTCTTTTATTTGGTGATTTGATATTTAATTTACTTTTCATAACGAGAGAGTTAAAAGTAATTGTTTTAAAGGTGATATTTGGGACAAGTTTGGTTATGTAACACTGTAAGAGTTGTACATTGTGTTTGCAATTACATTTTTGTCTAGGCTTTACTAATATTGTTGTTATGACATTATTCGAATCTTTGGTATTTTTTGAGGCCTCGGTGATCAACCTATAAATATAGGCGACCAAGCAAGCACTAAAGAAGCAAAGTTAAGCGAAAGAAAATGTGAAGTTAGCTGGTGTCTGAGAGATTGGCCACAACAAGCGATGTTTTAAAGTTACTTTCACAGTTTAATAGAGATAAGTAGAATAATTTGTCTTGTCAATGAGACAATTATTCAAGCTATTGTGATAAAAGTAGAGAACAAATTGTTTCCTCTCAAGTGGATTCATATGGGCCTAAATGGAGTTTTGACTAGAAATAATTATTAAGAGTTTGATATGCAACTGTGATATCCATAGTGTAAAAAATTTTTGTACATAGGTTGACCTGTTTCAATATATTATTTTAAAACAAATGGAATGTGTGCCGTCCGTTTATTGTAGAATTTTATCGCCTGCCGTAGAAGAATCCTTAGCCCACTTATATATTTAAAACCCTGACAAAAATGTAATTTATAGTTTTCATAAATCATCTTTTTTCATACTTAATGGTAAGATTTGGAAACATAAATATATATATATGGCATAGTAGAAGTCATATTCAGCGAAGATAGTTTTATTTTTCTAACATGATGGCTGAATTTTGGAGGCTGTTAATTTAAGAGAGATAGCTTAATAAATATTTTAAGGAAAGGGTTGGCTCTAGATTCTCCATTTTAATGGTGTAGTTTAATGTAGTAGATAGGACAGCCTAATTGGACCACAATTCAAACCAATTCCCATCGAATGCTAAATCAATCATTTTTAATTTATCAGCTGAACTTTTGTTCTCTTATTCTGAATTTTAGGTATCTGCTCATGTGCCCAATATAGTTGAAATCACAACTACGTGAAATTTTATATATTCCAAATTTATCTTTAAGTTAATGTTTATCTTTTGATCAATTAATAATATTAACTTTAATTGAGGTGTAAAGGTTATTTGACAATCTGTATTTTTCCTAGAAACATTACCTATAATGGTTGATTGTTTTGTTTTTCCTTATCTCCCTTTCTGGTTAACTGTAAGTTGGTATAATTTGTTATAAATCCTATCTACAATATTAGGTTTATACCCTCTATCAGTTGCTACATATTTTAAGTAATTTAATTCTAAACTTACATATTTATATGATCTAACACTAAAGGTGGAAATGGAGACATATTTAATAACAAGTGCAACTAAACAGTTTAGAGTTTGTTTGAAGTTAAGCACAAAGCTACACAATGGGCTATCTGTACTCTGCCAACCACGGGTATCGAAACCAGTTTTCTTGACTGTAAGTCCTCAGATATACCACTGTGCTAATGGGGGAAAACAGTTTAAAGATCATTGAATGAGTAATAAAGAAAACTGTATAATAACACTGTGTTGCGTCAGCGAGGTCACGTGACTAGTGTCACGCCACGTTTCTAAAAATATCCTGTTCCTTCGTGAATGTCCTAGCATTTACTAGATATAGGGTAGTCTGGTATATATATATAAGATGGTGACAACGTGACGGGACAATGTGTAGGTGATGAGTAATTGAATGTATGGGGACAGAATATTGTTGCGTCAGCG
>NW_013673027.1:31060-37881 GCF_000517525.1 Limulus polyphemus | reverse complement strand
TACATAACTTCCGTCCAGGGGACGGGTACTCCAACTAGTAATAAATATACTTAGTATTCCGAAAATTGTGTTATTGGGTTATATCACACGTCGACCAAAGACTTCGAGATTAAATAATTTTCGGAATATTAAGTTTATGTATAATAGTTTTCAATGTCATTAGTTTTATTGTTTGTTTGTAGTTAAGCACAAAGCTACACAAAGGGCTATCTATGCTCTCCCCACCACGGGTTTCGAAACCCGGTTTCTAGAGTTATAAGTCCGCAGACATACAACTGTGCTTCTGGGGAGCACACTAGTTTTTATAAACAATATTTTTTTTTAGTTTTAGTTTCTATTTTGTTAACTTCTTGATCCAATTTTTCGTTTTCGCCTTTTTCTTTTCATTAACTTAAGAACCTGATAGAGGTTCATTGTTTTCAGTTAATTTTTAACTGTTGTTGAAATTATAGAATGCGTTTTGGCATTTTTTATATTTTGCTTAGATTGCGGGGACTCAGGCATATAAGGGTAGTTTTGCACGAAATTCAACAGACAAACTGGCGAAATCTAAGGAAAATATTTGTTAGATTACTTAAAAATGGATTTTACACAGACCTGATGTGTTTTCTTTATATAAACTAGCCTTAATATATATGTATTTTTGTGTATGTTGTTAAGCCAAAAGCGCGTAATGAGTTAAGAGTGTTCTGACCATCACGGGTACTGAAATCCGACTTTAGCTCTATAAACCCTTTTATTTACCGCTGAGCCATCAGATGGGAGGTTACAATTACAAAACAAATTTAATTATTTCCCCACTACGAAGTTTTTCGAAATTACGAGTTAAAGTTTGAGTTTAAAAGCACTTTTTATGATTGGTAGTAACGTATTCTATAGCTGCGAGCATTAAAGAGTTAATACAGGTATGTAAGTTGGGCTCAATTTTTTTCGTTACCCAGAATGCTTCATGATAAATAATCTATTATGGAGGATGAAAGACGCATAATTTCGTTGGTAGAATATCATATGCATGATGAAGATTCCGAAAGTTCAGATAGAGGCAAGCCTTAGGTTATGATTTTCAACATTTTTTTGGTAAATAAGTATTGTAGTGATATGTATTTTTAGCTATGTGATATTCAACTGATTAAGATATAACATTATTAAACTAAACTAAAGTTAAAATACTTAACGTCTTAAGATAGAAATAAAAGTTAAATACTGGCTCCTAATCCTATCACTATCACTCAGTATCATCCTCATAGTGAGTCATAGGCCCTATGGCAATTACGTGAAAATGAAAGTGAAAGTTGAAGTAGACCAGACCTAACTTGCTATTTAAAATTTAAAGTTTTAACTTGTAAATGTTTAAGTATTTTGTTACTTTGTGGTAGTTTTAAATTAGCCCGGGCATTATCACTGGCGCGTTCGAATAGAATTATTACTATTAGTATTAGAAGTTTGTACTGCATTGCAGTCTGTTCTGAACATCTTTATCAAAGTTTATGTAACATAACTAAGTAAATTTGGCCGTTTTTCTTTAAATTTGACGTATTTTACAATATCCTTGTTTGAGCACTCGACCACAAATTATTGTACTAAGTTATGTCATTAAACTTAAAGAATTAGACAAATGTTACTTAACTTAGTCTTATTCAAGTTATTGTCACTGTCAGTATCATGAGGTTTTGTCACTTTTATTACAATAACAAAAAAGACTGCATAGATAATTTTTATTCTACAAAAGGGAATACATGAGGAAGCAAGTGATGTTTAATAATGAAAAATAGTACATTATTTAGGAAGAAAAATAATTTTTTACTGGTGTAATATGTTTCAGAATACATTTATTCCTTTCTAAGTGAAATCTGAATACAAGATTGTGAAAATACTTTTGTGAAGATAAAATAAGAATATCTGAAAATATAAGTGTGGAAAATAGTGAGAAAATGAATGCATGTACATATATAATACATGAAGTAAGTTAAACAAATATAATCAGAAGACAAATTTTATTATGAAAATAATACCTGTGAAAAAAATAAGTTTGTACATAAAGTACCACAAAAAAAAGATATAAATTATTACTTATGGTTCAAGGTGGGCCTGGCATGGCCTTGTGGTTTAGGGAGCTCAACTCCAACCTGAGGGTTGCAAGTTCGATTCCCCATCACCAAACATTCTCCTCTTCCATAGTCGCTGTCTGTGCTAGCCACCTGGGTTAAAACTTCTGGACAACCCCAAACTAGTTAGGATTAATGTTGTTATGGCAAAGAAGAATCAGGATTTAAGGTCTATTGAAATTTTACCATTATTGCAGCTAGATCTATGGACTTTTAGCTTCTCAGTAAAGGAAATCTGCTGATTGCAAAAGACCACATTGCTCTAAATAACCTAAAGATATCCTTGTTATAAGGATTTTCTAAGTACTTTTCTCAAATATAATCATAATTCTGTAGCTCTTGAGAAGGTACATTAGATAGTCTTGGGGCAATGACTCCTGCTCTCAAACTTGATTTTCAGCATTTACAAAAACACTAAAAGGGCCGTTTCTAAAAAGTAAGACATTATTTCCCTTTCATTGCTTGTGAAAGTAAACAGTTTGCTATAGAACTTAAGCCTAATGGACTGAGTTTAAATTAAACTTGCTTTAGCTGACTAGAACATAAGTTGGATATGGATCTTAATGATGCTACATTAGAACACTTTTACTTAGTCATTATTCTTTGAATTTTTAAGGTTTAGAATATCTTTTATTTAATATTTATAAGATTAATAAGCAACATTTCAGTACTATTTATCAATGTTTATAGATTATGAATTTTCTACACTATTACTAAATGTTAATTTTAGCCATGCTCTTTAATAAGGTTCCTAATAATGGTTCTGAGGCTTACTATTATTTAAAATTTCTTTTTTGTTTCATTACTTGTATCAACATAAAAACTATTCTGAGTATACCAAGTATTCATAGCCAATTAACGATATTGTTGTAATATGTTCCACCATTGGACAGGGTCCAGTTAAGGTTACGATAGTGAATTAAATTATTTGTCCAATAATGTTTGTTACAGGCTGATAGGCCTCACAAACAGTATTTCAACATAAATTCAAAAACTAATGTACTCATAACTTATAAATACACTTGCAAGATTTCTTCAATAATCAATCCATAACAAACTTGCTGACTGACTCATTGTTTAGCCTACTAACTAACTGAATAACTGTCTAACTCACAAACTGATACTGAGCTGAATAACTTATTAACATAATAATTCACTGAGTCTGGTATTTATATACAATCTAGTTTTCTATTTAGAAAGTTTCCACATTCTACTGAGGCCATAACTTTCATGAAATACAAAATCTCATGTCATTATGACAAGATCCCTCTATCACACAAACAAGTAAATTAAAATATTGAAAATGTAGCTAACAACAATCCTTTAGCCTGTTTCTGTCTTCTCCTGTAGGTGTTTGTGTCCTTCAAGTTCAAACTACCAGTAAAATTCATACTTATTTAAATTGTATCTGCTATTAATCTATTAAAGTAAATATACAGTTATAGGGATGGTTTGCAAAGTAAATGTTATTCCAACTAAAGTAATGTTTGTATATAAAACTTTGTGTATATTTATTATACATCTGTTAATTATTATGATAAAAATGAAAACTGTAAGGTTATTTTCCCTCTTTCATTCACACTTATGGGGCAGTGTGACTCAGTGGCTTCATGCTTTGGACTTGTAGTTGGAAATTTGTAGTAGCAAATTCAAAGCTTGCTAATGACATGCTGTTGTGTCCTTGAGCAAGAATGCTTTCTTGTAGTTTTCAATCTTCCTAGCTGTTTGATGGGTACTAGATGATATCTGGGAAGTTAACCTGTGATGGACTGGCATCCCATCAAGGAGGAAAATGTCACCATTCTCCTCTTTTTATGTCAATGAAGCCAGAGCTCAGCAAGTTTCTAAGTACTACTTCTGCATTGGAAGGACTTTTAACATGTTGGACTTAAACATCTACTTTTTTTTTTACAGATTAGGCCCACAGTTGAGGACTATGTAAGGTATATTCTTAGTTGAGTACATTAAATTAATGTGGGTTCTCAAAGAAATGAACAGTACATTTTATGAGGCTGGCTTTAGAAATTAAAAGTGTGTTTATAACCATTAAGAAATTAAATATTGCTGGAATTGATTCACACACATGTATGTTTCATCTAGAACTTATTTTATCAACGTTCAGACCTTTCTAGTTACTTTTGTCTTTATCCAGTTTTGTGGTAAATTTCACTCCTGGATGTGTTTAGGATGAAGTGAATTATACATTAAAACAATAAAAATACTATTATAGGTATTCATAGCATAACCTACAGAAACCAAGGGACTATTTAGACTTTCAAAGCTGTTCCTGCACACGCATTCTTGTAACAAATTTGAACTCCCCATTTCCTTTTTTATTATTTAATCTTTTGTATGTTACTTTATTAAAGATTTTTAAAATTTGAATACACCTAGTCATACTTCTTCATTTGTCCAGATAACATAAGTAATGTTTTTAAAAAAGTGTAACAGATTGGTAAAATAAGATTTCCTTTTGGTGAATCTGTTTTGACTTTCATTTATGATATCTTACTAAATGTTGTTGTAAAACTTCTTTTATCACTCTTTAGAATTTTTCCTGCTATAAATGTAAGACTAACTAGCTTATGATTGCAACTCATCACCTTTTTTTCATTTTAACATGAGTAACATAAGCAATTTTAATCCTTAGGGAACTTTTCACTCTTGTTATCCATACAGAAGGGGAAGGCTTGGATACTTGATATTTGACCTCCTCTGAAATGCTGGCCATATTGTTTTATCTGCTTTTAATGAAGATTTAAGCAATATTCCCGATCCTTAACAGTTGATAGCTAGAAAAACGATCAAATAAGACAATCACATTAATTGTGAGTTAAATGTGGAGTTTAAAGAATGATAAGGTTCCTAGATCATATATTTCCATAAGAGTTTTTAAGGAGGTTAAGGATTAGATGTGTGAACCACTTGCTAATAGTTTTTGTAAGTCCTTGAATAGTGGACATGGCTACCAGAGGACTGGAAGTTGATCTTTTCATGGAAGGTAATAAAAATTCTCCAAGTAATTAAAGTCCTTTGGTCTTACATCATTGATAGGAATATTTTTGAAAGTCTGATAAAAGATGCTTTGCAGAGTCATTTAGCAAAATTTAAAATTTTGTTAAGTAGTCAAGATGGTTTCACTAAATGAAAATCTTTCCTTAATAATCTTTTAACGTTCTTTGAAGAAGAATGTTGGTGAGAGTAAGGGTATGGACTTGATGCACCTGTATTTTGAGAAAACATATGACAAGGCAACACACAAAAGCCATTATTATTATTACTATTATTATGCATATGTTTCATTTAACTCTTTTCAGCATGGGCTTGGTCCCTGGGACTGACCTCGTAACCATTTTGTGCTTGTTATAGTTTTCATGCTGTAACTTAAATTGGTAAGCAGATTATTAGTAAACATTACAATGCTTCATATGTAAAATATCAGGTTTTTTATTAAGTCTTAAGGTTTATAAAGCAAAGTTTTTCTTGTGCTTTTTTTCTTTTTGCATGTTGCCTATCTACCATGCAAAGTAATTTTCATTTTAAGATCAAAAATACTTTTGCACATCAGAAAATTTTCATATTTTACATGCAAAATCTTTATAATGTTCAGATAATTATCAAACATTTCTTAAGAAAAAACTTTATATTTTATCTGTTATTTTCAGTAATGAATCTCTGTACTGGTTTGGTAGATTTAAACGATCTTGTAACCACCATAAAAAGTTAGGAAATAAATATGAATTATGCTTATTTCATTCTAGAATAACACAAAAATATAAATGTTTAGACTAAATAGCTTAAATCTCATAACATAATACATTTATATATATTTATTATTTTTATTTTATTGACCTTTCAGCCGTGCATGACTAATAGTACAGAAGATACAATGATGCAACTCACGTGCACTCATGTTTCCGTATCAAATAACATAAAACTGAACTTTGGTCCATACAAACTAACTTGTCTTGGCTGTGTTTCAGTAGACTAGTATTTTGTAAAATACAGTCACATTTCCATTATTATACATTATATATGTATATAGATTAGTACTATTTTGAAATAAGAACAGTAAGAAAACATAGAACAGTAACTAAAGAATTAAAGTAAACAATTATCTCTTCTAGTTATGACCTTTGTAATCAGTTGCTGCTTGACGTAGGTTGCTAAGCCTTTAAAAATTTTGCATGTGGAGGATATGAAACAAAATAATTTTTTTAGGTTTTATATATACAGTTGAATAACCAAAAATCACAAATTACTATATCAATACCATAGAACTCAATTATGATTTATCAATTTTAGTAACAAGGCTGTATTTGGGTCTAAAAAAATATGAAATTTCAAGCAAACTAAAGACTTATCTCTATGCCATCTTGTATCGAAAGAAATATATAATGACTTTATATTTGAAAATGGCTGAGAAAGCCATTAGGGAGACATTCTGAGCTTTTGATTGGTTATTCATGTCATATATAGAAGTAAGTATATATAAGGGAGCATTTCCAAAAATGGAAAGAAGTGGGCAGGGCGCCACTGTGTTTGATTTATTACATGAGCAATATCTTAGCAAATAGAAAAGATAAGACATTCTTATTTTACATTCTAGCTTGTCAATATCAGCAATTTGAGTTTCTAATTAGTACAAAACTATATACTTAGTATTTTGACTTCACAAACATCTAATTTGAACCAGTACTGCATTCAACATACCAC
>NW_013673027.1:2751-30122 GCF_000517525.1 Limulus polyphemus | reverse complement strand
ATAGGTATTTGAAGAACTTGTAGCAATCCGCCACAATTTAATTCTTGATATTGTTATCTGACACTGGGCAGCTTGTACATAATTTCTAATTTGTTCCTAATTTTTGCATTTTCATCTTTGTTTCATCTTTTGACAAGTTATTTCTGCACAGGCAGAAAATTTATTTATCTACATTATCTGAATATAAATTCAAAAAAGAGGCTAAAGATTGATGACTCAGTTTAACCCTCTCACTAGGGCTTGGTCAAATCAGGCTAGTTCGTGACCTCAAATTGACTTATAGTTTCCATACAGTAACTTCTAATATATTTTATGTATTTCGCAAAACTTTGCAAGCCATCAGTTTAATCAGTAAACATTAAGAGTCATTTAGATAAAAAAAATCTGCATTTCACCACAAACATTTCACTATGAAAATATGGAGTCAAATATGGAGTGTTGACTGCTCCAAGTGCAAAATGATTTTCATGTTAAGATTAAAAATACGTTTCTCCATCTGAAAAATCACAAATTTCAATTGTGTAAACACTAAAAACCTCCTAAATAAATTTCAAACATTTTTTCAAAAACTGTATTTTAACTGTTAATTTCTCTACCCTAACTCTATATGTAATTAGGTCAATTTGACCAACCTCGTTACCACAAAAAAAAGAGAGAGAAAAGAAATATATCTAGATCACCTTTTTTTTCTTTCTACTTTAAACTTGTAACATGAAACTATATTTGCTTATTCTAAATAATGTTAAACTTGTAACAGTATATATCTGTTTATAATAAAATTTTATTTTATCATTACCCATTGACCTGTGTCCAATATTCCCACCACAAAATACATAAATCACTTGGAAGATGTGGTCACATAACCCTACCAAATTACATAATGCTTGGGCTACTCATGATATACTTGTGAGTATACCTTGTGAAAATTATTCTTTATTTGACCTATCTAACCTAAAAAGTTTCCAATTTTGACATTTTAGTTACTTCATAATAATAAATAAAGAATTCACATGAAAAAAGTACTTACCTAGGTCTTCTTTCTTTTCTGCTGCCGACAACACTCAACCTTACTTTTTATACTAATGGTACTACTATACTAAATAATTTTTATTTAATTAACTAATGCTCCAAAGAACATAGAATAATATTATGCAAAAAAGCAGAATATATCTCATAACTATCACAATTTTTCTGGTTTTTTAACTGTGCAACAAAAGCCAATAGAAATTCAGCTAAGCTTGATGTGTTTCAAATGTGAATAAGGCCTGAACTGAAATCAAAACTGACAATTCTTTGTACAGAAAACAACATAATATGATACATCATTTGAAAGATCAAACCTTGACTTTCTATTGGTAATAAACAATATAGTATTATACATCAGAGAGAACTATTGACAATTTGTGAAAAAGAGGATGTGACAGGTTGGCATGGCAAGAGGGGGGGGGGGGGCTGATTTTCTAGTTTATTGATCTCTAACCAAATAAGATTGAAGGCTATGAAAATTATGCTTTGCCTGAGTGATGACAATATTATATTAAATATAAAAATAAATGAGTAATTTACATTAATTTTCACAATTAAGTTAGAGAGAAGGTGATGCCTAGAGAGAAAACATCACAATTTTGATACTATGGGATTATTATATATTTTTAAATATTGCCTTATAAAATTAAGAACTGAAAACTTATACACTATTAAAATTTGTATTACTAGCAACATTTATATACCATGATAACAAAGTATTTTAATTAAATTTGATTGTAATTCATTAAATCCTTGTGCCATGTGCAGAAAAAGATGCCCGTAGCATAAGTGTTACCTAACTTATCAGAATAGTGTCACCCTATACAAAGAAACTCCACTCATGATGGTACAGTAAAACAATCTAACAAGTCATAATCATCAAGAACACAGTTAACTTTCTTACTGAGATTGCAGTTAACTAAATAATTGAGTCAGAAAGCTTGCTAGCAACTGAAAACATTATAATGTTCATAGTGAGCTTCATTTACCTTGGAAGGATGAATTCCAACATACACTGAAGCACCATTGGCTTTCTCTCTCTGAATTCTTTCAATATAAACAACATATTTCTTACGATAACATTGGACAACTTTTCCAATCTGCTGTCCTTTGTAATGACCCCTCACCACCTAAAACAAACAAATGTTGTTCAGTACAATCATAAAATGTTTTCAATAAACAAACAGCAGCAGCCTGCTAAAAATTTAAATTTCTAGAATTTATGTTTCAAACTGTAACCAATTTAACTTAAATTATAAATCTGTAAACAGAATGAAAAAATAACCATTCTTAACCAAGCAAGTCTTCAGAAATTTTAAGTCACTAAAATAAACAATTTTAAGGACCAGAAAAGTTGAGATTCATTTTTCACATTACAGAAACACTAGATCCAAGAAATAATGTTACCAATAAAATAAAATTCCAAAAATGTAATATCATGTTTACAACTACTTGTCTTCTAATTCAACTTTGACCAGTTTTGCTTCAATATCATCATGATACTGATTTTCTTTAATACTACATCTAAGGTTATTGGATTTTAGCTATCCAAGTGAACTGATATCTGTTATCTACATAACTATCAAACTTATAAAAATTCATCGGCATACTATTTTTTAAATTAACCAATCTCATCACAAACATCAATTTAGGTTTGTTTCTTTCTTCCTTTGTTGTGCTTCTGTTCATCTAAATATATTAGGTGTTTTTATCTTACAGTACTAGTTGACAAGCAATAGCTTGTCAAATGATGTCTACTTTTAATGTGCATCATGAAAGTCTGAAAAGATCAAAAACAATTTTCAGGGCAACATGATTATATGGATGTTTTCAAACTCCAACTGTTTGTCTTTGAACACCACTCCACAGAAAAAGTTTACTGAGATAGCGAAAGAAATAAAATGATTATCACTGCTTCCTTTAAGTTACATTTTTGCCCTTGAGTCTTAGTATAGCACAGAAGCTTTGTCAATGGCATGCTTATTTCTGAAGTACATCTTTACAGCCATAGCTTCATCAATGTAACAACTAATTTCAAAATGTTATTAGTTATTATTCTGCAGCCCATCAACTACAAGACCTTCAATATCTGCTCACAACTCTCTTTCAACTATTTTCATAACTTTTTTTTATTAAGAATACCTTTCATTGCACTGATACTTGAATTCTTGTGTCACTCACTGTTTCCAATTATTTCTATTCATTCAATATAAAATCAGTTTTAAATTATAGTATTTCAGCACCTAAGTGTTTATCCTTTTACTGAAAGCATTATTTTGACAAATGATTAAATTGATTTACTCTCACTTACAAGATACCTTGTCAATATCTGAAGAAATAAATGGCACCATAGTTCTATAAGCTGTCAGAGGAACAGCCTTTAAGACAGGATTTTTTTCCTCCTCCACTGCTTACACACACTTTATCTTACCATATATTCTGGATGATGAACTCCATCACTGGACGACCCACATTTTTCCAGTTATTTTTCTATGTAATCGCCATACCTTGCAGAATTGTCTTTATAAACACAACAAAGTGCTCAGTAGTCTAACAATTGCTCCATTGGTTGCTTCTGAGTCATCTTTAAATAATTCCTCCCTGCAGTATGAAGTCCACAAACATCCTAGCTTCAAGTCCCATTTAAATTCTTTGACTGATAGGCTTCAAAAGTTTCATATAGTATTCATCCATAAAAATATGAGACATACTTTTAATTGGGTTGGGAAAATAAAGGACTAATTAATTGGCTAAGTTATTTTCCCAGTGTTATTCTTATATCAACCTGGACTGTATTTCATTATTCAAACCCTTGTCAGCTGTATTTCACAAATGTTGTAAATGAAGTCAGAAACTACTGGTTCCAAGTTCTAAACATCTGTTTGAATAAACAACCAGCCAGCCAAAGGCCTAACACCTGTGTCTGATACTAACACTATCAGATGCTCATCATGGATGTCTTGTCAAAAACTGGTACTACAAACTCACTACCACCAACTGGATTAGAAGTCAGCATTTATAAAAGCAACAGCATAAGGAACTAAAAAAAAATCAACAAACTCAATCTTGTTTCACCCATTTTTATTTTTTCTAACTAGATTGAACTGATTTTCATGGGCCTTTCTTAAGAAAATGTTTTTAGTACACTTAGTTTTTTATGATCACACAATTTTATCTTAGCCAACAAATTTTCACAAGATGGACAGAACTGATTTCCATTCAATATTACTAGGATTTAAATAATGGAGACTGACACTTTTCACATTGGGAATAGATAATTGATTTTGAATTTTTAAGTAAATTACAACATGTATATCACAACGTTATTCTAGGTATCAACAGCACATTTTAATCACTATTACACTTTCGTGTAACTGATTTCTTCAATCTAACTAATTTTTCATTTAGAAATCAAATCCTTTTTTTCAGTTCTCAGTCTTTCAGACTATGGCATAAGATGTAATTAGATCTGGGTAAATAAATCCATTATTCAATATGAAAAATTACATATGAGCATCAATCAGATGGATTAATGTCACATAAAACAATTATTAATTGAAATTACAAGTAAATAAACAGTGTCTTGAAAATAATCCAACTAATTGGTAATCACAATATTGGTATTATGATTTATTATTTGATAAATTTAACTTTGTTCAGCTTAATCAATTATTAGTATTTTGAATCATTCAAACTGTCCAAATAACTGAAATGTTGCTATAAGTTTTGATAAGTGCAAGTCAGTATGCAAGTTCCACTAATTGCCCAACTTGTCACATAAAAAAATTTTGCAATTTAACAAATTTCAGTCCTTCATGTTTGATGGGTGCCAACACACTGATCCTTGAGAGCCCATAAAATGAATTTTGAGCAAGGGATTGTTAGATTCCCTGTTGAGTCTGTTATGATCACTATTTTGAGCCCACTATTGGTTCTTTTATCCTTACCAATAAATAAATAATGTTAAATTCAGATCCTGTTACCATCTATCATAGCATTAACTATGAAATCAGCTGTTTGTATAAACAGACAAGCTCACAGATAACATCATGTGACCCTGTCAACTGCAATGACTGATACTTTAATTTTAATTGGCCTAGGCTAGAGATGTTACTCATACAGTAATATGAAATTTCAAATTATATTGTGCTATACTGACAAATATTTGTAGCTAAGTCAATTTTTTAGTTAAAGTTTAAATTATGAAATTATATATTAATTATTAGGAAATTCAGACTAGCAAGAACAGTTTTAGCAAATTTGATTGTGACCTAAATTGTATAAACTACTTTTTGCCTGATAGAAGGCTGCAAAGTTGATTGGAGGTCATTGTAGTTCAGTAGATGCTGGAACATGGTGTCTCAGTTTAGCCAGCAAAACTGTGTTTTGTTAATAGAAAAATAGTACAATTTAGCCAATACAAATAAACCTTTAGTGTCTAATTTTGTAAACAAAGAATTAAGAAAGAGCATCAGAACACTAACAGCTTAGGTTGTTAAAGCTACCCCTTCTACAAGGGCTTGCAGCAAGAAGGACCAAAATGGTGCAAATGTTGAAAAAGACAACAACAAAACTGGTAAGGCAACAAACAGAAGAGACTTTTGTCTTGAAAACCCACAAGCATTGAAAAAACCTTTATGTAAAGAAGAGTACTTTAGACTTACGAGTGAAATTTTGAGATTTTTTTATAATGACACCTGTATTTTGTTGCAAGAATGATTAAGAGATTGAAGGAAAATTGCTTGTAGTCTTCAGTTTAAAATAATAGCAGTAGTTTCAAGTATGGGGCTGTTTAACTCTCAATTCGGGCTTGGTCAATTTGACTGACCACGTAATCGCTTTGTACTCGATTAAAATCTTTATAGATTTAATACTTCTAACCTTCAATATAGTGTGTATATCTTCACAAAATTTGGCAGTCTTTTAGTTAATATTACAAATCTTTCACAAACAAGTAGCTCAAAGTTTGTAACAGTATACATCTATTCATAATTACATTTTATTGCCCTTTGAACCATGTCTAACTACTATCCATGCCATTATAAGTTATAAATCCCTCGGGCAATGTGCAGCTCACGTTACACTATCGAATTACATTACCTACGAGCTGCTCACATGTGCCTCATGAAACATTTCTATTATATTAATATTATTATTTATTTTACCTAATCTAATCTTAACTAACCTAAAAGGATCCCTATTTTTACATTTTAGTTACTTTTATAATTATATATAAAGAACAAACATGAAAAACAAAGAAAATACTTAACCAATCTTCTTTCTTTTTTACTATAGATGGTAATGCACTTAGCAATTTTTATTTAAGTAAATAATGTACCAAAGAAAATAAACTAATAACATGCAAAAAGTAGACAAATTTTCATTTAATTAAATAATGTACCAAAGAAAATAGACTTGTAACATGCAAAAAGTAGACAAATTTACTTTATATAGTTTGCCTTCACACACCATAAAATTCCAAAATACCTGCATTGAAAGGAACTTAGCATGTTTTGAATTTAAAATAAATGGTAATGATTGAGTGGTAAAAAACATTGCAAGGTTTTATTATTTTTGATCTAAGTAATACTGAAACAATCCATTAATTACCTGAACTTCATCATCCTTTCGAATCGGGATGCTACGCACACCATATTTCTGCCTCAGTTCTTTTGTCAGAGGGGCACTCATGATCTTTCTTCTGATGTGGGATGGGGCATTAAAATGTCTCTTTCTGTTTTTCCTCCGAGAAGAAGTGACCAGCTTATTCATCTTCATGGTGAAGCTTCTACTTGGGTAAGGGATACCTAGAAAAGTAAAACTAACCCACTTTTAGAACAAAATCTTATCTTAATTTTTATAAAAAAAACATGATATATTCAGTTTTCTACACAACCAGTTATTTCAATAATTCAGTAATCTTTGGTTATATTTTGCAAATTTTGATCAGTAACTTCAAACATCTGTAATCTAATCACAAGTCCATTTCTGTACAAAACTACAATACACAAAAATTATCAAAGTTTAATAGCAATGGAAAAATAATTTTGTACAGTACATCCCGATATTATTCCATTTTGAGGAAGCACACAAAACATCAGAGTAACCAACATATTTATAATGCAGCTTCCAGTTTTTTAAATCCAGAACAAAAGTAGGCCTAATTATAATTATCTTCATGTCCCCACACAGGATAAGACTCACAGTTTGGGAATCGCTGCTTTAATAACTAGGCTAGTCTGACACAACCGTATTATTTTAAATTTCTAAATACAAAACAGGGATCAAAATATTGTTTCTGCATTCACAAGAAATTTGTCTTTGTTTGAGGAATTTATCTTTTAGATGGCCTTCCTGATCAGGAATGCATGGTCTATCCACATTCCTTTAGTTATGACCAATAAAAGTGAACATATTAAATAGATTAAATAAAAAAACAATTCACGAAGAAATGCAACTTTATTTCAAATGTATATAAAACCTAAAAAATTATTCTGTTTCACATCTTCATCATGTGAAGTTTTATAAGGCTTAGCAACCTAACAGAAGCAGCAAATGGTCGTAACTAGAGAGATAATTGTTTGCTTTATTCCTTTATTTACTGTTCTATGTTTTAAGAAAAACAAGTATAAGAACTTATTTATAAACAGTAATAATGTATAATAATTGAAATGTGACTGTATTTTACAAAATACTAGTCTACTAAAATACAGACTTGGTATTTTGACATCACAAACATCTAATTTGAACCAATACTGCATTCAACATACCATGTGACACAAAAATCAATGTTTAATCATTTTTTAATATTTACTTTTAAATTAAAAATTGAATAAGGTATAATACTAAAATTTGAATTATAATCTACAGTTTGATACCAAACTTATTGATATAAATTTATGAAATAGTAGTTCAATAAAATTTTGAATGCGAGTCAACAAATGCAATGACATGGCCTTTCACCTGTGACCCATCTCGAAAGGGTTAATGGATGGGACAGCCTCAGTTGACTAAGAGGCCCCTTGTTGCCCAAAGATGGTATGTTAACCTCTCAGTGTATTTCAAATTATCATATAGAGGTTATCATCTACACGATTCAGGTCAATTCCAATATTTTCCATAAAATACTCAAAATGAGCGATATTGCTAATATCATTCTTTGTAAAAACAGAAAACATTTGAGAGCTTAGCCATCTCATAGTCTTCAACAATCACTTTCTATAGAGTGGAGGAATTTTTCAGAATAATGTCAGTGTGAACTAAATAAATTGATGTGTTATAAGTAACTAAAGTATCTTTTGTTTTTATAGATTGCTCTGAAATATGAATTTTGTCTTCTCATTTTACATGCATATGGCAGAAAACTAAAGTCACACATGGAATTAATGTGAATTATAAATTCTTACCTATTGACCAGACCTTTTTTTATTGATTAATACTTAATATCAAACATTACCAGTGAAGAACATGGCTAACAAAGGTTTATTTGATAAATGTTTAAGTTGAAGATGGTTGCTTTTTTCTGACTAACCCACTTTCAATTTCTTGTGATGTTATCTTTCTGCTTATAATTCCAACAGAATATATTTATAGCAGTTTAATATTTGATTGTTGAATATAACTGATTTTATTTTCTGTAATTATTTTGGCTAAATGAGCTACTAAGTAAAGTATTTTTCTTGTGATCTAGAAGATGATGGTATTTCTTCTGAAGGTGAAATAATGGCCAAAGGTGATAAAAAGAGTAAGAATCCAAATGTTTCATATGATACATCTCTTCCTGCCCAACACACTGTAAGTTCCAGTGAAATTTCTAAATTTGTAATTTCATATAAATGTAAACATTATTGTTTGTTACAATTAGTTGCTCTTCTGCTTGCAGTTGAATTAATGTTACAATTTTATTTTAAGTGTTATGTTAATTTTATGTAGTTTTTCCTGTGTGTCAGATACATGTGGTTTTTATGAACTTAATGTACAAGAAGGCTATTTTTTTCCTTTTATGATTAAGTAGTTTGAGTGCACTATTTACTAAAAGTAAAAATAAAGATACTTCTTTAAGTAATAAATATTGGAATTTTGGTTTTAAAATGTTATAATCTTATGTTATAATCCAACATAAAAGTTTTGTAAATGAGTGAGTAATATGAATACAAAATTTTTTTGGTTGTATTTACGTATATTTAAATTGCAACTGCAGAATTTGTAACTTTTTTTAGCCATTGGTTAGCTGGGTTTGTTGTTGGTAACATACACCAGCCCTAAAGATATTATATTGCACCTTATGTCAAATTATTAAAGAAGGGAAATATCACTTCATGGCTGGTAGTCATAAAACCACCATTGTATAGGGTTTCCAACACTATAGAGTGCAAAAGCACAGGGCAGATTATTATATGAACGAACCCATTCTGGACTAAATTAATCCACCTTCAATGGGCGAATGAATGCTAATTTCAAATGCTGAACTGAATCAAGTCAAATTTTTGTCATAGTTCTGATTAATAATGTAAAAAAAGTGCTAATTACAGAATTAGCTACACAGAAAAAGGTTCATAGCTCCAATTAATAATGTTAAAAAAGTGCTAATTACAGAATTAGCTACACAGAAAAATGTTCATAGCTCCAATTAATAATGTTAAAAAAGTGCTAATTACAGAATTAGCTACACAGAAAAATGTTCATAGCTCCAATTAATAATGTAAAGAAAGTGCTAATTACAGAATTAGCTACACAGAAAAATGTTCATAGCTCCAATTAATAATGTAAAAAAATTGTTAATTACAGAATTAGCTACACAGAAAAATGTTCATAGCTCCAATTAATAATGTTAAAAAAGTGCTAATTACAGAATTAGCTACACAGAAAAATGTTCATAGCTCCAATTAATAATGTTAAAAAGTGCTAATTACAGAATTAGTTACACAGAAAATGTTCATAGCTCCAATTAATAATGTTAAAAAAGTGCTAATTACAGAATTAGCTACACAGAAAAATGTTCATAGCTCCAATTAATAATGTAAAAAAAGTGCTAATTTTGTAGATCTATGGATTATTTAAACCCATGTAATGAAACAAATATATATATCTCTTTTGTAGATGGCTGTAAGGGGTAGATGAAAACAATTAGACTATATAAAAGATATATTAATTCCTCCCCACCTAGTAATCTAATTGTATATTGACTTTGAGGTTTGTACTGGTGTAATATATCCATGTTCCATTACATCTATTGAGCTGGCAACCATGTATTTACAGTAGATATACTTACAGAATCTGTAGTCATGTTTTTCATATTATAAATATAATTGATTTAGGAACTTGAAATAACTTCAACTAGAATATGTAGAATAAGACTTAACAGAGATCCTGTATTTGGTGCGAGGTCAACACGTAAACTACCTTTATTTAGTGTGGGGTATTTTGATAGCATCAAGTGACATGATGTTTAATTGGAGCGATAGGATGATAATGTTACCCGAGTTAAATAGAACATTGTTTAATGTGTGATAGCCAAAGTTTGATGATGTAGCATGATGAGTAGAGATGGGCAATTTAATTGATTAATCAAAATTATGATTATTTAGTTAATCAAAATTAGTGATTCAGAATATTACTCTTTAATTATTCAAATACTCGATCAGAATTACAATAATATCAATTTTCACAAAAATAATCAAGTAGTTAAAATTTGTTTCCTTTTATTCCAACTATCCAAGTGATTGAAATATTTTATTATTTTTGTTACTTAAGTACAAAGCCAGATAACGACTATTTGTTTTGTGCCAAATTTCAGCCTTTTTTTTTTTTACTTTGGTAATTTGGAGGGAAGAGCTTGTGATTTGAGGGTCTCGGGTTACTTTCCCATTGCCACCAAATTTGTTTGCTATATCCTTGTTATGACAAAGCTACAAAGCTATCTGCTGCTGTCACTAATTTTGAACTGTTAACTGAAGGGAAGCCGACTGACTGGCAGAACTTGTCGGCAACATTTTTCTTCTTCTTATTATTTTTTTTTGAACTGCTGACAAGAGAAAAGGCAACATCTTGCTAGCAGCATTAACTTCTGTTGCTTATTTTGTTGTTGTTGTTTGTATGTAATATGGTTTGAAGAACATTGTATCAATTGATTAATCAAAGATAATTAAGGAGCTATGCTAAAAGTGGAATATTGTTTAAGATTTTTTTTAGCCTTATCATCATTTTGCACAAAATCATCTTGTTTATAAGAGCCTATTGTTTTTATTCTAGTAATATGATGTTTGTATGGAATAGGTGATGTGTGTGAAATGTAAAGAAGAATAGGGTCTGTAGTTTATTTTTCATTGGTATTAAAATGGTATAACTCTGCATACTTGAGTCAGGAAGCACATTATGCTAATATAATAATAGGTAGGCAAACAGCGATTTATAAGCGTAACACCGAGGTTATATGCGTAGAGGTGAATTTCAGATATCTCCTTTAATATATCATTAATATGAAATGGGTCTCAAAATATTTTGGGATGAAAGTCTTCTGCTACCGTGATGATGGCCCTAGCAACATCAGCCATACTTGGTGAGGTCTATTCACCATTCATACACTTGACCAGGCTTGACCTTTACCTAAATCCTGTCACATACTGACAACATTTCTCTTACATTTAATCCCTGTGTCTTTCATCTTTGCAACGATATATAAACCTGGTATTGCTTAGTACAGATCATACCTGAAGAAGAGAGGCCAGTGTTCTGTCAAAACGTATAGTACATGTTCCATCATCAATAAAATTCTTCCTTATACTTATAAATTGCTGTTTGCCTACCTGTTATTATAACTGCATGTTTTCACTAGACCTGTATATTCCTTCATCTTGCTTTGTTATTGTAGACTGATTTGTAAGATACACTTAGTTTGCATAACTAAAATCAGTACAGTTTATCAAGATGACCAAGTTTCATTAAGGACACTAGTTTTTAAGACCTATTGTTATGAGTAAATTTTTAAAAATGTTGGATGATTTTCCAATTTTTTTCCTCAAATTTTATTTGTTTTTAATTTTTATTTTTCTGCTGCTTATCCTTGTAGAAAATATCTCATCTTAAGCTTGTCTGTGTTTTGTCTCTTTATTCTGTTGTTTATATTATATTGCCCAAGATTTAGATGTTGCCCAATATTTGATTCATTAAATATTGCTTGGAAAATTTTTTGATGTAGCAGATAAGTACTCCTATTTTGTATTAAATTTTTCTCTTTAATTCTGTTTTTAATTTTTATTCTTACATAATATGTAATTTTAAACTTGTAATTATTTAATTAATTGATAAATACTTGACCCCGTAAGCTGTGATGTCAGTTAGTACTTTTGTAGTACTTAGGTAATGATTTGGAAGAGTTGAGTGGGAGAACTTTATTAGATGATGACAGCTGTCAGAGTTTGCCCCTCCTACCACTTCCTGGAATTGTTCTTATTCCCGGTCAAACACTTCCCCTACAGTTGTTTGAGCCCTCAGCTGTTAGCATGGTCAAAAGGATCATAGAAAAAGACCGTACTCTTGGAATTGTAAATCAGTAAGTACTCAAACCACCTCTTATGTTTCAAAATATTTTTTATTACCAAATTTATATTCACTTAGAATTATCTTTTATAAGTTACTAGTCTTGATTCAAATGTGTAATGATTATAAGTGATATATTTTATTATAATATTAACACTTTCCACATGGGCTAGGTCAATTTAACGAACCTCGTAACCACAAACTAATCATTGCAGTTTCCATACTATAACTTTTAATATGGTACATGTGTCTTCACAAAATTTGATAGGCTTTCAATAAATGTTGGAAGCCTTTTGTACACAAAAAAATCTGATTTTTAATTAAGTACTTTTACTAAAGATTTGTCCATGAATATATAGAGTCAGAGTATTGACTGTTCTGAGTGCAAAGTGAATTTGATTTTAAGATTAAAAATACTTCTCTTCATGTAAAAATGTTCATATTTTATTTGTGGAACCTCTAAAACCTCTTGAATAAATATCAAATATTTTTTGAGTTAAAGTCTATATCTGTGTGGACTTGGTCAATTTGACTGACTTCATAACCACCATAAAAAACATGCAATAAATCTAAGTTACCCCTTTTTTCTTTCCAGAATTACTACAATTATAACAAGAAACTTCATTTGTTTATGCTAAATAGCTTAGGCTCGTAACAGTAAATATCTGTTTATGCATAATTTTATTGTTTTATTGCCCTTTGAACCCTAACTAATAATCTTAGCATGTAGCTCACATAGCTTCAGGCCTTGACAAATCCCGGGCATCAGGTCGCCATTGTGACTAAAAATTTCATTGTAGCACCTAGTATTTTCTCCTATTTTATTTTTGCATAGGGCTGTGCTAAATCAAACTTAAATCTAGAACAGTTCTGGACTCTTGAAAGTTTGGAACTATTTTTGCATTCTTTGAGTCTTAAATCAAACTTTGTTTCTAGAATTTTATTGGTAGATTCACCACTTTGTGTTTTTTCAGGAATGAAGCAGTGCAGTTGCACAACACATAACTAATTTCATGTCATTTTGTTTTCTTCTTTTTCTCAATTCATCCAATTAGTGCACATGTTTAGACTCAGACTCATTGCTGTGAAAGTAAATAAATATGCACTGTATCACCATTTCCCGGTACAAACAGTAGTAAAGTTAGGTTAGGTACACCCAACTCCAGAGGTTTTGAGCTGGCTTCTATATCTGAAAATATTTGTCAAGGCTTACATTACTCTATTGAATGATATAACTCACAAGCTGTTCGTGAGCATACCTCATGAATAATTTTTTATTATTATTTTTCCTTATCTTATATAATTTAACCTAATAAATTTCTGGTTTTTACATTGTGGGTACTTTTATAACAATAAATGAAAAATATACATGAAAAACAAGAAATATATATACTTACTTTTGTACTCTTGTTTTTTATTGCTGTTGGTTATTGATGAAATTGAAACTTTTTTTTCATACTAATGATACTGATACACTAAATAAAAAATTATTTACTTAAAAAATGCAGCGAAAAACCCAGAAAAGTAACACGCACAAAGCAAACAATGTCTTATAACTATTATAATCGAATTGGCTTTCTAACTATGGTATAAGAGCCTTAAAAATTTATTTAAGGTTCTTGATCTAAACACCATGAGAGAAACTTTCAAACTGAAATAAAAATAGACAATACTCTGTACTGAAAACAATGTAATATCATGTGTCACTTAATAGATTAAAACTTTCTATTGTGAAAGTGATATGACAGGTGGGCATGAAAGTATGTCTGATTTTCTAGCTTATGACTCCATAAATAAATAAGATTGAAGGCTATAAAAATTTGTCATTACTTTATTAATATTTATATTGTAATGAGTAAGTTATGTTAAATTCCATACTTCAGAAAGTGGTGATAAATAAATTGGAGAAGATTAAAGACCTAGAGAACAAATTTCAATATTCTCATACTAGGGAAAAATTTATGATTTTTAAAAATAATTCTGTATAAAATTAAGAACTTAAAACTTATATAATGTTAAAATTTGATTTTTGAACTATGTTTTGATACCAAGTTTATTCTTATACATTGATAACAAAGTAGTTTAATTACATTTTAAATGTAATTCTCTAAAAGATCATGACATGCACATTCTGATCTACCCATAGCGATAGAGTTAGACAGAATTCAAGCTCTTATTATTCAGTTTAGAGTTGAGCAATTAGTGGAAGTTACTAATCGAATAATCATCAGGTTCATCAATCAATTACATTCAACAGATTATTCTGGCATGAAATCAATCTTCCTGTTTTCAGCTTCTTTTTTTTAAAGACATGTTTAAACTACTCCTAATTTCATGTGAAATACATCTTTAGGGGCAATATTTTAAGATTAAGTTATTTTTTTAATCCTAAACTTTTTTACATGAAAATAAACAAGTATGTAAATTAGTACGAAACTGGTAATAAGCTGAGAATATGATTAATGGTGTTTCATGGGTTTCAACTTATAAATTTCAATAGATTACTCTATTAGAACTACTGAATTTTTTTGATGAAAATGAACGTTACTTTGTAACATTTTCAAACAACTTTTTATATATAGTTAGTAAACTATTACTCTCTTTCCCCCCAAATAAAAGATTTCAAGAAACATAACTAGTTTTTCCATAGACATACATCGGGTGTCAATGAATTCAATGCATCTGTTATTGTTGGAGAGAAAATGATTTTTCAAAACACATTCAGAAATGCACAGAATTTGGCCACTAACACTCATGTTAATGGACAAAAATAGAATGCACAGATTTCATAAATAGTTAGATGGAGTACTTATTTTAAACATTATAAAACACTTTGTTCATGAATCATTTATACATATATTTGTGGCACACACACACACACAGTCAAACTATTGGACACTAAAACTCATCAATGGGCTTTTAAACTTTCAGCTACATGCTGCACAATTTGAAACGTCTGATTAAAGAGAGAGTAGTTATTAAACTTTCCCTGACTTAAACAATAACTCAACTTCTGTTTAGTTCAGCTTGTTTTAATCTCATCGTCTATATAGATACACTTATTCAGAGTAGGTTAATATCCAAGTTCATATTCTGGTTTTCATAATCCACCCATCTCTCCTTTGAGTATCAACAGAAATGTGTAATACTACATGAGCTTATGTTCAACATTCAGGTTATTATTTGTAATTATAGTTTTGTATTTACTGTAGGAATGTGCTGAAGATGGAATGTGTCTGTCATGAAATGTTCGTTAAATATGTTTTTTGTCATTTCTGTGGTTGTTTTCCTTGTGGAAGCCAGTTATATGAATGGTTTTTATGTATAATATTTACATTGCTTATAAAGGGATATCTAAGGAGAGTTATAAAAGACACTTGACTTGTTTATTCTTGCTTCAGACATCAATCTCCTTCAGCAGATGTAGCATGTATTGGTACTACAGCAGAGATAAGGTCTTACATAGAGAGAGCAGATGAAGACATTAGACTTTCTACCATCAGGCTTAAAGCAGAAGGTCGGCAGCGATTCCAGGTTATAGAAACAAGACGACAGATCGATGGGTGAGTGTCTTTTTTTTAATAAAAAAAGAGTCATTTATATATTTCCAGGAATACCAGAAAACTTGGCATAATTTAGAAAAAAATATTTATTTTTCTAACTTTCACTGATATTACTTTTCTGTTACTTACATTGTAGCTTGAGTTGTGACACTTTTATCTAGTGTATTAATGGGCAAGGTGAGGATTCTTCCCGAGATAACGCTGGATGACCCAGGAGAAGGAGCAAGACTTCATTGTCTAGACAGGTTTAGGACTTTACCCCTCTCCACTCCAGAACATATGAAAGTAAAGGAGCAGGGCTCTATTGCCGATTCAACTTTGTTTAAGTCACTCGTAAGAGGAAAGGTGGGGCATTATGTTCCTAAAATACATTATTTACAGTATCAATTTAAAATATACAAAAGTTTTATCATATAATAAACATTAAAAAATCTTCACTTGCTCAACAAAATGGCTTAAGAAAATAATTTGTAAATCTATGAAAGACCGAATCGTTATGTTAGAGTAAGGTTGCTAATTTTTACACATTATAATTTTTCTTGTGCTATTAAATTTAATCACATTAATTTTGCATATATATAATAACATTTTGTAATTTATTTACCAGTATGATAAGTTTGACTTTGCCAACTACACAAGATGGCCACGATGGGTTTATCAGCAGTATGATACTGTAAGTTTTTCTTTTCTTATACATTATTCTTCTGTCATACTTTTAGATATGAGTAAATAGTGTATTAGCTGGAATTTTCCAAAACACTACAAATTTTTATTAAAATTTTGTCTTCAGTAAATTATCATAAAAAATATTGAAATAACCTCATTCTGTTAATTTTTAGGGTTTTTGTTATAGAATTTTACTCTGATAAAAGAAAACAAGTTAAATATGGTTTTAATGCTACCTCTATGTAGCCTTTTTCAGTTATGTTCATTAATTTTATAACTTTTTAATCTCTTTTTTTTTTTAAACACTTTTAAAATTTAGCTATGAAATTAAAACATCTAAACGCACATTAGGTAACAAAAATCCACACCATGACCAACTAAATACTGCAGCTTTGAGATTTTTGGCTCCCACCAGTCAAGCTAGTTTAATGAACTCATTAAAGATTTATATTATATTTAGAAGTTAAAGTAAAATGTCAGTTTTATCATTTTTGTCTTAGGTAATTGTAACCTAATTTTTGTAATGCTAACTTTTTTCTTTGAAAACATTTTATGATTGAATTTTGTTCAAACCTATCAAGTGTGACTTTTGAAAGTTATTGTTCTGAACTGTCTTTTATTTTTTAATGTAATGTTATTACTTGTTTTTCATTTTCATTATGTTTGGGTACCAGTTTTTGATAACATTTGTATTATGTATCAGTTTTGTTATAACTACCTTTTGTAGTTCAGTACAGAGAACAGGGTAAGTTTAGAACCTCTTCCATTATTGGGTCTATAATTGCCAAACTTCAGTTTGTTTTTGGTGTAAAAGGCAGCATAGCAGATAATTATGCCACATTAACACCTCTATGTATTTTACTATAACTTACATAACTTCCGATCAATTCATTTTGCATTCAGATGAATTTCTGATGTAGTACTGTTTTTCTTTTAAACTTTCCAAAATCCATAAACTGAAAATACACATTTACAGAAGAAAATGGAAAGTGGAAAGATATTTACTTTTATTTTATTATTTTGATAATTTATTTGTATTGATGTACTACCATTCTTAATTTGCTATTAGAGCACTGAATTAGAGGCATTACAAATTCATCCAAGCTAGTCATTAACTTTCCCATGGGAATGAACCGTGTATTACAAGTGAAATTGATTATTCTGTGTCCAGGGCATAATATAACAGAATACATTATTTGATAGATGAACAGTTATTAGTTATAGATAATATATAATTAAACATAAGAGAGAATTATTAACAAATCCTGAAAGAGGGGATGTGACAGGTGGGTGTGGCAGGAGGGGTCTGATTTTCTACTTAATAGCTCTGTAACCAAACAAAATTGAAAGCTATAAAAATTATGGTTTGTTTGAGCAATGAAGATTTTATAGGGAGTAATTTATGTTTAATTTCATAGTTTAGGGGGGGGGGGGTAAAACAGAGATGAGAAGATACCTAGAGAAAATGTGTCACGTGTGTCACACTAAGGGAAATTCAAGATTTTTTAAATATTGCCTTATAAAATTAAGAACTTAAAACATATACTATTAAAATATGGATTATTAGCTAAGATGTTATGCTATTCTAATTGGTATAGCATAAACATAAAGTAGTTTAATAAAATTTTGAATTCAAGACACTAAAACCTTGTGTCGTGCACAGTAAAGGATACCTATGGCGAGAGGGTTAATGTAGAATGGTAATAACACTCATGAACTCAGTAACTTTTTTGTGTGTTTGTGGGCATCAATCTGTTTCGTTATGGTGATTTAAAAACGATAAGTGAATGCTACTGTTTTCTGAACAATCATCTTAATCTTCGTAAGTTAAATTAAATCTCTTTTAGTCAGTCTCTTACTTGAAAGATGACGTGAAGTTTCAATCAAGATGATCAAAAAAATTTGATTGAAGAGTTGATACATACTTAAAATACTGTTTGTGTTAATTGGAAGACCTGAAATTAGATACCTCTAATTTTGTCAACAAATGCACTGTTTGTTTATAAATATTTATCAAACTATGAGTTCTCCATGTGAGGTTCTATATATTGTAATGCATTCCATACGTACTTTTGATATAAATCTTTTTTTTTTTAAGCATTCAAGTAAGTTATGCTCTATTCTTTCTTCATTGTTACTTTCATTAATAGTATTGTTTGGAATGTTTAATATGTTTGTTTATTATATATTTTTATTCTAGAATGTTTTTTTAGCATTGATAGCCTAGTATATGGATTTAGGACAAACTTAAATCTCCTAAGGTGACTGAACGCTATGAGATATTATTGGGATTATGGTAAAAAATATTGCTACCAGTGAGGATACCTGACTGACAAAACAATGCATTCTAGCTATTATACACAAGAACAGTATATTAAATTAGCTGTATTCATTATGAGTTAATTTTAGTTCTGACTTGTGTAGATAGCTTGTTCTGATCAGGAGTTAATACAGATTATAAGTTTATATCACAAATTTATAAGAAAAATGTAATTATTGTATAAGGATTATTAGCTAATATTCACATGAATTTTTAAATGTACATAGGGGGAAAATGTCAGGGAAACGTTATGATGGAAAAGTTACTTGTTCTTAATTAATATGCAAGTTTGCTTTCTTAGTATTATTGGTTCAGTTAGTTTAATGTACAGATTATCTTACATTTACTTGAAAAATTTTATTATAAACTTGGTTTAATATATAGTGCTGTTGAGATATTCAGTGTGAGTTTTCTGTTGAATTTCTGGCAATATGCATCCACAAAAAGTAATAAATGTTGTTCTATTAACTTGGGGATGTTTTGGCCACCTAGTTTATATTGATTGGTTCAGAATGGGTCCCGTGTATACATACAGATATACATATTTATTTCTGTAATTTTTATATTAATCTCTGTGAAGAAAAGTAATCCCTAAAAATATTTATAGTTTATTAACCTGAATAAAAATTAGGCTTGTAAGTATTTTTTTTTTTCTTTACTACTCTTCCTTTTTTTTTCAGAACTTAATGTTTTTATGCAAAATTAATCTAAAATATTGCTATGGTATACTTGTAACATCTTTCCAGTGTTTGTTTTCATAAAATTAGTTCATAATGACTAGGCTATAATGTTTGGATGGAATGGTTAAAGCTGACATCGTGAATTTCTTTGGTTTTCCATTATTCAGATATATTAATTTTTATTGAAAGTTATCTTTTTTCTTGGATGTACTGTTTTATATAGATTGTTGTTTTAATATGTTGCTATTATTGCTTATAATGGAAAGTTGATAAATCAAGAAAGACCATGAGAAATGAGTACTAGCCTAAATTTTAACAAATTTGTCATGTTTACTTTAGCACCTATTAGTCCAGAGAATTAAACAGGAACTTGAGAAATGGAACTGTTCTGTGCCTGCAGATAAAGTTGCCAAAACTCCAGTGGACTTCTCGTACTGGGTAGCAGCTAACTTACCACTAGATGACTACAAACGTCTCTTCTTATTGGGTTTAAATAGTGACATCCAGCGACTGAGATGTGAGTTGTCTATGTTAGAAAGGGTAAGTTATAAAGCAATAAGATGTTAGACGTATCTCGGATAACACATTTCTGTGTTAGAAAGGGTAAGTTATAAAGTAATAAGATGTTAGACGTATCTCGGATAACATATTTCTGTGTTAGAAAGGGTGAGTTATAAAACAATGAGATGCTAGACGTATCTTAGATAACACATTTCTGTGTTAGAAAGGGTAAGTTATAAAGCAATAAGATGTTAGACATATCTAAGATAACACATTTCTGTGTTAGAAAGGGTAAGTTATAAAGCAATAAGATGTTAGACGTATCTAAGATAACACATTTCTGTGTTAGAAAAGGTGAATTATACAACAATATGATGCTAGACATATCTAAGATAACACATTTCTGTGTTAGAAAAGGTGAATTATACAACAATATGATGCTAGACATATCTAAGATAACACATTTCTGCATTTTAGAGTGAGTTGTAAAGTAATAAGATGTTAGACGTATCTCAGATTACACATTTCTGTGCCAGAAAGGGTGAATTATATAACAATAAGATGTTAGACGTATCTCAGATTACACATTTCTGTGCCAGAAAGGGTGAATTATATAACTATGATGCTAGACATATCTAAGATAACACATTTCAATGTTAGAAAGGGTGAATTATATAACAATATGATGCTAGACATATCTAAGATAACACATTTCAATGTTAGAAAGGGTGAATTATATAACTATGATGCTAGACATATCTAAGATAACACATTTCTGCATTATAGAGCGTGAGTTATAAAGTAATAAGATGTTAGACATATCTCAGGAAGTTTGGCTATCAAATTAGAAAATTCTGAATGTTTTCACTTCTTTAAATCATTATATTAACTTAATGCCTGAATTATGTATCTCACTTCTGACCATTCAGAGAATAAAATACTTTTTAGGTGGCTAAATTGAACATTATTATATTGGACGGCTGGCTTAAAAAATTTCATTGTTGGATGGTTAGCTTGCAAATTGGCATTTGCGGTAGCTAAGTAGAAAATTGGTTTGCCTTATATAAAATTTTCATACTATGGCCAAGTATATAATCATACTACTGAATGACCAATTATAAAATTGGTTTACGAGACGGCTGTGTGAACAATTGTCATACCAGCTGGTTAAATGGGAATACTGTCTTACTACAAGTTGTTTTATGATGTAGCTCAGTAAACATTGTTGTACCTAGTGGCTAACTCTTAGAACTTTTGTACCGAGTGGCTAAATCAAAGAATCATTGTACCGGATCCTGGATCAAACTAAAAATAATTGTCATACCTGATGATTGTGAAGAAAGTTAATTTTCTTGGTAGTTTTAGTAAAAAAAAATTGTCCTGCTTTGTGGGTTAATTGATAATTTTCATGCTGAATAGATAAACAGAAAGTTGTTTAATGAGAATACTAAATCAAAAAATGTTCTTGTTAAATAACTAGAGAATATAATTTAGCTATTACAAACTGAAAAGTAGACTAAAATATTATTTTTTTACATTATTGCTAATTTTCTCACTCTTTTAGAAGTGTTTTGTGCAAGGAAAGCATAAAAAATTCTAAAAGAAAGAAAACATTAAGGAAAAATGTTTCAGTCTTTTAGAAGTGTTGTGTGCTTTCCTTAATGTTTCAGTCTTTTAGGAGTGTTGTGTGCTTTCCTTAATGTTTCAGTCTTTTAGAAGTGTTGTGTGCTTTCCTTAATGTTTCAGTCTTTTAGAAGTGTTGTGCGCTTTCCTTAATGTTTCAGTCTTTTAGGAGTGTTGTGTGCTTTCCTTAATGTTTTCTTTCTTTTAGAAGTGTTTCGTGCTATCCCATAACATGTTCAGTCCTTTAGTAGTGTGTTGTGTGTTTTTTCAGTTTGTTCTTTTATGCTAAATTTGTATACAAATGTCATGTGAATATAGTTGTGTAAAAGTTTAAAATAAAAGAAATAATACTTGTAATATTTGTATTCAAATCAACACCATCGTAAATCTAATTGTATTGGATTATTTACAAATGGCCAGAACTGCTATTACATTGCGATGTAACTACCAAAAAATACACTGTATTGATGATTTCCTCTTATACATTCTGAATGTGTTCTCACTTTTGAATGGAAATTTTCTAAGTTTGCCATCATTATTGAAAAAAAAAAACGAATTCATCATATGCCATATGTGAAGAACTAGTTTGATATCTAAGAAATTCAACAGTCTAGCATGAATAATAACAATTAGTTGTTTTGTTTTAAGAAATGTTGGTTAAAATATCTACTTTTATGGTAATTGTGTATAGTTACTACCCAATGACTAGATTATTGTTTAATACTTGTTGAAGACAAAGTATGGAAACAGTTACAGTACTTTTGAAAGATTAATAAAGTTTTCATAAACTTTGAAGAACGTTGTTTACTTTTTTTCAACAACAGTACACTGTACTTTGCTGTCGAATTTCATCTTGCAATAAAGACATCATCAACAGGTGTGATGTTTTTAGTATGTCGCTGGAGGGCCTTCAGGGAACTTACGTCAACCCAAGTGGTTACGTACATGAGATAGTGACATCTTACAAAGCTTGTGGACTACTGTTGCAAAACAGATCATCAACAGAACAAAGCTGGTTTCCTGGGTAAGTTAATGCAGCATAAAAAAGCATTTTATGTTAAATGTATTACTGCTAATCGTGTTTTTCAATTACACCCCTCTCTTTGTACATTTACTAAGTCTTGGCCGAAGTTTCTTAGCCGTTATTGATCATTTTGATTTAAGAGATCTGATTTTTAGGTTAAGGTGTAATGTTTTTTCCATATTCGTGATTTCAAAATGAAGGTGTACTAAAACTACTAGTTCTTAAAAGTTACATTTCACAATTGTGAGATAGGATCACTTGTGGCTTTAGTGGTGGTGATATGAATAGTAATTTCATATCGATATTTTTTAAGGTATGCTTGGACTATTGCTTCGTGTAGTGGATGTGGCAGTCACATGGGGTGGAAGTTTACAGCTACTAAACGTAAGCTACAGCCACAGCAATTCTGGGGATTATGCCGAGCTGCTTTGAGGCCTGCTCTTTGTTCTGGCCGTGAGGATGAACAGTGGAAACCAAGCTTCTAGTGTATCACTAACAGATCTTCAAATATCAACTTTGGTTGTACCAAAAAAAATGTGAGAATTTTCAAATGGTTACAAGCCTGACATGATAATTTAAAAGTAGAAATATGAACACAAGTAAATAAGACCTTTGATAATTATCTTCCTTCTCAGTTCTGTGGTGATCCATTTCTTGCTTTCAAAAAAAGTTTATAAAGCTTTTAGTAAAGTTTATTCTGATTCTTTGTGTATTGCTGTGGTACAGAATTAGTTGAAAGCTTGGGATTTTCAGAGTACGTTTCTTCCTGATCCAGACACCAGGTAAAAACTGTAAATGTCTTCACTGTTGTAACTGTTCATTATTTACTTACTGCGTTACAAGTTGTAAATGTATGCGACCTACCTAGTTACTTTGGTAACTTCATGAAACTAAATATACGTTTATCAGAAGGACATTGGATAGATATCTGTATTAGCAAGAAGAGTTATTATGATTTCCATATTTAACAATCTTTTGATACTTTAAACTAATAAGATGATTGTTTGAAGAAATTATTAGTAGATTTAATACCATGTGAACCTGCATCTTAAATATAGTAACAGTAGTGTTAAGATCAACTAAGAAGTATTCAAGTTACTTCACAGATTCTGACGCTTACCGAAAAATGACGGGAATGAAAGTGGTAGTTTGTGATCTGTTCTCAAATAAAAGAGTAATTATCATTAACTGGAAGTCAAAGAAATTGTGAACTAAGTGATATATCTGAATATCAGGAGCTAAAAGAAAATTACCAAGAAGAAAGCTGACATTAGTAAGTTGAAAAACCTTTTAAATGAACATGATAGTTTTTATGTGCTGTATAGACTTGGACAATAAAGACAATGAAAAAGAAAAGTACTCGAAGCTCACATAGCACGAAGCTTTGGATTTTGTGGCAGAATTATCAAGAAATGAATTAGACAACAGAAAAGTGAGAAAATGGTGACTTCATTATTCGATAAGTCGGTAACTAGATGCGGATCTTAAAATATAACATATGGAAAAAAATGTAATACAATTTATGTTTCTACAGAACAGCTCAAAACGAAGAAAAATTGGTTTTCATGTTAAGGTGTGAACTGATAAATACAGTAGGTTGGGTTTTAAAAGAGGTTTGTCGTTAAAGAATATTATTAAATTTTTTAGCTTAGTTTTAGTACATCCTTAATGATAAGTGTAAGCTCTTGATTATTCTATAGAATACTTCAATAATAGCCACTTTATTCAAGTGTTTTTGTTGTTTTTTAATGATGCTGGAAGTATTAATGTAGAAAATTGTCTTTAGTCTAATCGTAAAAGAAGAAAAAATTAACCAATTTTCTTTTCGTACATGTTTGGAGTAGCATACACATTCAGAATGTCTTCAGGTACGACATTCTGTTATAGTCCATCAAGTAGATGATGTCTTTAAAAACCTTGTGTATATATATATATATATATATATATATATATTAAATCACCAGGCCTGACTGGAAAAACTTTGTTGAATGTCGAGAAATGATAGACCAAGGTTGACCTTTATTTTATAGAGCCAGGATGTTTTCAATCCCTTTCTAAAAACCTATCTTCTTGTGAACCTAGTAATTGATGTGTAATTCATATTGTTTTATAATTGTGGACATTGAACTTCAGAATTATAGGATCTTAATTTTATGCTATTATAAAGTTCTTAAATGGAAATTCATACAAAGATGCACATACAGAAGTTGTGTGATTTGTTTGATATGATAAGTGAATTATTGGATATTTTCAATGACTTGTGAAATCTGTTGAGTTAAGAATTTACCTGTGATAACCATTTTTATCCACTTTTAACTCAACAGGCTGGGAAAAAATTAAAATTTAGTTGATTTAATTATTCTAACTTTGAAAATACTGGTTTAAGTTTTCTTAGGTTGAAAGATTTCTAATGAATAATTACAAGTGCATTTTATTTAAGGTTATAGGTTTTTTGTGTATGTGATAAATAAGCTACACCATTTTGGACTTTGTCAATTGCTATTTTCAAAAATATAAACCTGCTTTATGGCAGTTACATGTTTTGGTTTGTCATTATAAGAAATTGATTTTTTGGCATAAAGTTTACAAAAGATAAAATATTTATAACATAAACATATTTCAATCAAATTATACCTAAAGACTGAAATTTAGTAAGAAAAATATAATTGACAAGACAAAAATGTACAGTGACCGGTGATAATATTAAGGGTTCCATGTTATTATGAAATGCACTTTTGCATTGAATTTTCAGTCCAGCTATTGAATCTTACAGGTTCTAATAAGTATTAAAAAAATAAGAAAAAATAAGTACATCTGTAAATCAGTTATTTCATTGACTGGGTGTTTTTTTCCCTTTCTGAAGAGTAAAGTAAGATACGCAAAACTTTGTAATAGTTCTATGCACGTGGTACTTCTAGATAAACTGTTTTACTCAACAGATATTGTAGAACCCTCCAGTAAAAAGAAGCTTAAGTAGAAAATGTGTGGAAGAGTTAAAATGAGTTTTCTTGATTTTCACTGAGTTGTGAGAAAGCAAAACGATAAGTGTGTAAGTTGGAATATAGCACATTTACTGGATGTTGAGAATGCTCTTAAAAACAAAATCTTTATCTGTTCCAGACTTAGAAAAGTTTACATGATATACACATTTTGACAATGTTGTTGTTCTCATAGTACATGCACTACCATGTCACTATTGGTCATTCCAACAGAAAGATAAGGGGATATTTAACCTCAAGGTATCACCTAACCTGCCAGTGGAAAAGATAGCTGCCCACCTTTACACAGAGTATTATACTTTACAGCAATATATTAAAACCATAAGGGAATAACCCAGAATAAAAGGTAACTAGGATGAAAGAGAATTAGACATATTCCTTGACCTAGTCTTATTTTAAACCAACATACATGTGTATAAAAAATTTTATGAATCACATTTCTAAGTAAAGGAAAAAACATCTAGTATGCATGTGTGCTACACATTTTGTATGCCTTTAGTTAAAGAGGTGGAATCTGTAAAAAATTCCCGTCAGCAGAGACAATGGTATTGCAGATCTTGTACAAGTTGAAAATTGTTCAGCATGTAAAGAAATCTGGTTAAATTTTTGTTTATACTTGTTCTGTAAACTGTATAAATAGTTCAGTTTTTATAAAGTTTTTTTATTTCCTGATAATAAGATACCCATTAAATATAAATCTAAAACTTTTAGCCCTTTGATTTATAATGAGTTTAATAGTATTGAGTTGTTTTTCAAACACATGTTCTAAGCACACTTCTATCATTTTGTAATAAAGGTGAAAAATCGTAGTGGTATAATGTCCTTGGTTACTGTAGATGGAATAAGAGTTCTGTGATTTAACATATTGTGATAAGAAAGAGCAGACAGAATGTCAAAATGTTGTAATTGTTCTAAGCCACTAGTCTTGAATTTTTTCCCAGCCAAGTTGATTAAAATTATGTAACTCTATCAAATGTAAAGATTAGTTTGATGTTAAATAAAATAGTTTTGCTTCAAAAAAGTGTGTGTGTTTTCATCAAAATGCCATATTTCTTGAGCCAGTTGGTAAGTAGGTAGTTGGAGCTGAGCGTTATTTGTGAATGTGAACAACTAATACATTGAGAGAATAAAAAGACCAGTATAAGTTGGAGTTCGGGAAAACAACAAATATTTTAGAATATATTTTTAAACTGACCTATCCACACCTGCCCTTCATGCAAGAGCAGGTTGCAAGTTAAAATAGAGTATCGAGGTATTATTGGTGGAAAATATTGTTAACAAAGAGAGTACCAAACTGATAAAGCAATGCATTCTAACTTTTATAAGTAGAAACATAAAAAAAAAGAATTATATTTAATTAGCTATACTGAATGTCAGGTTGATTTTTAGTTTTCCTTCAAGTACTTAGCTTGATCTGATCAGAAGTTAATT
>NW_013673027.1:0-1751 GCF_000517525.1 Limulus polyphemus | reverse complement strand
CGCGAGTTCGAATCCACGTCCCACCAAACATGCTCGCCCTTTCAGCCGTGGGGGTGTTATAATGTGACGGTCAATCCCACTATTCGTTGGTAAAAGAGTAGCCCAAGAATTGGCGGTGGATGGTGATGACTAGCTGTCTTCCCTCTAGTCTTACACTGCTAAATTAGGGACGGCTAGCGCAGATAGCCCTCGTGTAGTTTTGCGCGAAATTCAAAAACAAAAAATCGCTTAAGAAAAACCAGAGATAAAAAAAACCATCTCATAATAGAAGTAAATGTAGATGTTCATTCCTTCAATATTGAAATAGACAAAGATATTTTTTGGGTATTGTCATGGAGAAATGAATAACACGACTGCCTGTTGATAAAAAAAAACCCCAATTTTGAGGCTATTTTTTGCAGCAAAATATTGTAACGTATGTCTTATACTTTGTTTCTAGAAGCGTTTTATCCTTCTGATATTGTGAAATTATTTTTGGTTTCTTGTTTTCGTAAATGGTAAAGATAAAACACTTGTTTTAAACAAAAACAAAACAGGTATTACATGTAATCACTGAACTGTAAAAGAATGGACGTTAATGAAATACGGTGAAGTGTCTTACCCTGAATAATCAAATTAATATTTTTATATTTTTTAAAACTATATTTTAACATACAAGTTGATATTGTGATCTCAGAAGATGTTTATATCGGCTATTCAATTAATTTGTTAATCCACGTTCTGTGTTTTATTTTGATCCAACAATAAATAATTATATTAGTTAATGTAGCAAAAGTATCCGTTCTCAGTGACGGGAATGTTTAAGTTAATCTATCAATTTAAATTATTTCGTAGACTTTAAAACGGTTAGTTAGTTTTACTCATAACCAAAGCTCTGAGCTATTTACACCGCCCACCGCGACAAGTAATTGTTGAGCACTTCAATCAAACTAAGAGCTGCTCAACAATAACACACGGTAAACCTACATTTTTATTCTTTAAGTTACGCCACATTTTGAAATGTGAATGACAGTGTGATTAATTCCTAACAACTTAGTGTAGAATATCCTGCTACAAAATAAAATCAACATTATTCATACCTGTTCTCCCGTCATTTCAAAAGTGAATGTTGAAATTTGCCTGCGTGCGCAGCTTTTCAAACGGGAGACAGACGAGCGCTCGGACAGATACCACGGTTTGCAATATGTATAAGATAGACAGATGTCTTGGTGTGTAATTGGTTTAGATTTCCTGTAACAATCTAGCACCACCTGGTGTCTCAATGGTAAGTCCGAGTGCTTTTAACGCTGAAAATTAGGTTTCAGTATTCATGGTAGGCACAACATTGATAGCTCATTATGTAGCTTTTTGCTTAATAGTGAATAAACAAGTTGACTTTAATATAACTTGTAAGGTTTTTGGACTATAATTTATTGCTACCAGTTTCTTGTGACATCATGGCCCCTAAGGATACTACATCACAATGAAAACAAAACATTTCCATCACAGGCTCTGAACTTGAGGTCTGTAAAGTTTTTTTTTAATTAAGCACAAAGCTACACAATGGGCTATCTGTGCTCTGCCCACCACGGGTATCGAAACTCGGAATCTATCGTTTTAAGTTTGCAGACATACCGCTGTGCCACTGGGGGGCAGGTCTGTAAAGAGCTTTGGAAACTACTTGAGAATACAGCAGTATTTATATTGTTACGTCTTCGTTTGTTAATTAACTTTCCGTAACTTCGTTTCCGACGAAACTTTAGCGACACAAG
>NW_013673026.1:34163-40016 GCF_000517525.1 Limulus polyphemus | reverse complement strand
ATACCAGACTACCCTATATCTAGTAAATGTTAAGGCATTCACGAAGGAACAAGATAGTTCTAGAAACGTGGCATGACACTAGTCACGTGACCTCGCTGACGCAACAACATATATAATCGAATGTTTGATTTTTTAAACTGTTTAAGAATGAGGAAAATAACCGTAGAAGCGGTTCATATTCCATAAAAAACATTTGATAAAAAAAAACATTTACATCCCTCTTTCGTTTGGCTTGATAGTCGTATACAGTGAACATCAAAATATATTATAATGTGAAAATTTTGATTTTTGAATAATTAATATTTCTTCAAATGTTAAAGCACGTGTGGGTTATTTCTAGGAGAGTCTGGACGATACGCTTTTATTTTCGATTCTCCTGTGTTAGACTTCGCTGTGGAGCAGGAGCCTTGCAATACTGAAACTGTAGGACTCTTCGCTCTGGTACGAAAAGTTCACTGTTAGATTCATTGCATAACTAAAATGGACGAAGTAAACTTGTATTTAAGAAGATTTTTTTAAGGATGATTTTTCTTTTTTTTTTACATTTCCTACGTTTGAAGAAAAGGGTGATTTTTCTTTTTTTTTTTACATTTACTACGTTTTAATAACAACGCACTTCCTCCTTCTGTTCTGTGCCGTAAAAACAACGTTTAGTATTTTATAATTTATTTAACAGATTTAATTACTCTGTCTATTTTTTTTTGCCATGTGTTTTTTCCATTCTATTCATTCTTGGACCGGGTGTAGCCCAGTGGCTAGCGTGTCGGAGTGTCGATCCAAGAGGCCATGATTCGCACTCAGCACTTTGCATCGGTGGATACTTTATAACAGTGACAATCAAATTCTACTATTCAATTAGAATAGCCAAAGAATTGGCGGTGAGTACTTTTGGCGAGCTGGCTTCTCTTTAGTTTATCAGTTCAAAACTGGGGACAGCCAGCACGAATAGCCCTTGTGTAGCTTTATGCAAATATCGAAAAAACAACAACAACATTCAATTCTGTATTTGATATGTTGAATGTTATCTTAGCTTCAACGACTGACTGTTTATCGTGTTGTTACTTGTTAAGTAAGATTAGATATGCCTAATTAATAGTTATATAGTTACGTTTAAGATGTAAACTTTTATCTTACATTTTTACTATTTAAATAATTCTTGGTGCGCAGGACAAAGCAGGTCTTTGATGCTTGATGTTAAGCGCAAAGCAACACAATGGGCTATTGTGTGCTGTGCCCACCATGGGTATCGAAACCCAAATTTTAGTAATATAAGCCTTCAGAGTTACAACTGAGCCACTGGGTTGCACCTTTGAAATACAACATTTATTGGTAAAAATAGATTCAGTAAATGTAGAATGATATTATTCTCAACACAAAAGTAGGATAGCAGATGTAAATAACGTTTCCCTTAAACCAATCTAGACTGAGTCTTACATACTGGTAGTTTTACTGCAAACTCCCTTAAACCAATCTAGACTGAGTCTTACATACTGGTAGTTTTACTGCAAACTCCCTTAAACCAATCTAGACTGAGTCTTACATACTGGTAGTTTTACTGCAAACTCCTTTAAACCATCGTTGATATAAAACCTCAAAAAATCCTTCTTTCTTCAGCTTCAAAATGCCAAGACTAAACCTCTCCTCGTATGGTGAGTTTTTCTGCAGACCAAAACCGTAGTTTTGCTGCAATAGAGAAATAACAGTTATTTGTCAAACATAAGACATTACCAAACTAATCTTTAAACGTATTAAACATTAAACTAATTAGTGTCATTTATTGTAGGGACTGCATGCAATGTGCAAAGTTTATTAAAAAAAAAGGCCCTCTTATTCTGAAGTTGAAATAAACGTTGAAACTTAACAGTACTGTTTAAAATATTGGTTTTGAACTCAATTTCTAATTATTTAGTGAATGATACTGGTTTGTTAAGAGCAAAGCTACACATTAGGCTATCTGAGAATTGAATGAGATGTTATTTTAACTGTTCTAATACTGTTCTCACATAGTTAATGTTGTTGTAACTTGTAGATTATTAACTTAAACATTTTACTGTTTAAAACCACATCATAACGAAGCTTCCAATAAGGTCAAGTCCATGATATCTTGTGTGTATTATGGAGTCGTCTTAAATATCCATAACTTACATTTTTGTTGAGTTTCATTTTTTTTGTGTAAACAATGAACCAGCTCCCAACTACAGCCAGAAGACTGACTCCTATCCCAGCAGTCAAACAGGAGAACACCCCAATCATAGCATCGAGTGGAAGTTGATAACTTTTAGACTTGGATGCTGTGGAATTGTAAATCATGAGTCAGGGTCAACAGAAGATGTGTGAGTTAAAACCAACACTTAAGTTTCAAATAACTCAAGAGGAACACATAAATTTACAGGTGAATTACAGTCAACACACCACACTTTACAAGAGAGCACCAAACATTTAATTCACCCATGTTTATAGATGAATCTAGATAAACAACAAAGCTTACAATTGAGCCAAGATCGATGTCAAACTTTGAAAGTCAGTCAAGTCTCAGTCTGCAAGTGAATAGATAAAGCATCAGAGCTTGTAAAACTATTCTTTGAATTAGTTTTTTTTTTTACTTTCTAACTGAACAAAAAAAGAAACCGTTGAACAAAATAGATGATTAATTCAAAAATATTATAATTATTAACTTTTTGTATGACATTAAATCCTTAACTTGCAATTCATTCATTCAACAAAAGCTTAAGCTAAGAACACCCCCCCCTACTGTCTCAATTTATTAGATACAAACGGTTTTACTGCAAACTCCCTAAACCAATCTAGACTGAGTCTTACATACTGGTAGTTTTACTGCAAACTCCCTTAAACCAATCTAGACTGAGTCTTACATACTGGTAGTTTTACTGCAAACTCCCTAAACCAATCTACATTGAGTCTTACATACTGGTAGTTTTACTGCAAACTCCCTTAAACCAATCTAGACTGAGTCTTACATACTGGTAGTTTTACTGCAAACTCCCTTAAACCAATCTAGACTGAGTCTTACATACTGGTGGTTTTACTGCAAACTATATTACAAACTGCTCTCGATTAACAATTTTAAAGATTAGTTCTGTAATGTCTTGAGAGCAGTTTGTAAAATCATTAACAATTTTAAAGTTAGTTTTGTAATGTCTTGAGAGCAGTTTGTAATATTTTCCTAAATCTGTTATATGTAATCCAAGACAATAATTAGTGTAATGTTTGATCATTTTAAAGACAAGCTTTGTAATGTTTTATTGATCTTTGAGGTGGGCATAGTACAGAGATGTCACTGTGTAGTTTGTGATTTGAAACCAACAAAATAAAAAATTGTCATTTTGAGATTTTTCTACTAACTGAAATTAATTTAAAATTCATGTTTTCTGACTGAACAATTCTGTTTAAAAAATGAGTTTCTTAATATTACATACTTTAACAAATAAAGACGAATACTTTAGACCAAAATATTTTTGTTTTAAGTTTAAAATTAACATATTTCAAAACTCATTGTCAATGATTCTTATGCTGTCTTTGTTTATCTACTTTCAAACAATGTCATAGTAGACATTTCTGCTGTCACCAAGTTTATCAAGCAAATTTATTATTTTTTTAGAGCCCTCTACGTGTACACCCCGTGAAAGATCTCTGTTCTGACCATGCAAGAACTGTATCGGACTGAATAGCTGAACACCACTAACTATGGCTCTCATTAAACAAATTGTTAATGTGTTTTTCAGTCTTTCTAATTACTTTGAATTAATATCATTACTGCTATACATAAAAATTATCACGTGATTTTCCTAATAGTGATATAATAATGACAATGTTTGGTTGTTTTGGATACTAGATTTTCATGTTTGTTTTTGGATACTAGATTTTCATGTTTGTTTTTGGTAGTATCCAAAAACAAACATGAAAATCTAGTGATTTTCATGTTTGTTTTTGGTTACTAGATTTTCATGTTTGTTTTTCCACAAGTAACCGTGAAGTTTGTTTAAATCATTTTTTTACATTTATTGTTTTAATAGCTTTGAATTGTGCTAATTTGATATTTATTTTAAAGAGGCCTTTTCTCCTGTTTTATAAAGATGGCTGCCATGACGTTACAGTATTTAATGATGGATAAATAAGAGGTTAGTCTGTGAGAAAAGACGTCAAGGTTTTTTTCTCACAGTTTGTGAAATGAAGGAACGATATTGATGAGTCTGTGATATCTAACTTGTCAGATCTTAAACAGATAACTGTGAGGGAAGAAAGATGCGTGAACAGAAGTCATCTGTGTAACACGATTAGTGAAAACAACCGGGATATTTTTCAGTCTTTCAATATTAGTCATCTTTTTTTGCTGTAAATACATAGTAAAGCCAAGTTTGTAATCCAATGTATACACTTTTCTTTGCACCAAAAGATAAGAGAAATGAATTTTAATCACGAAATGTAGAAATGTGTAGAATTAAAAAATTCCAACATAGATTTGTTTCTACGTTCCTCTATATGTTTAAAAACTAATTCCACAGATCGTATCACGTGATTTACTGGATATTATGAAGCAGTCGAAAAGTAATTGGCTTAATATATATATATATATTTAACGTATACTAAATTTTTATCAATAACTGTGAAGTTTACACAGGAACATCGAACTGTCACTGTGCTCGTGGATCTTTAAGTTAAACATAACGTGACTTTAAATGATGGGGTAACTATTTGATGTAACGTTTACTTTTTATTTTGTTTATTCCAAACATCAAACGTACAAGTAAAAGGGAAACACATAGAGTTATTCTGTGTTATATCTTAAGATATAAAGACTTGCATCACGACCGGATCAGGGTTACGGTTAGTACAGTAGAGTAAGTAGTGATGACAAATCCTTTCAACAACGGAATATCACATTTGATGGTCCAAAACAGAAAATTGTTTTAAACCTTCTTGTCAGTCTACATCATCTGTAATCCGTGGCCAGTCCTTGATAAAGTTTTTCCTTCTGGTGCCCACATGGTCACAAGTCAGTGTTTTAAACCTTCTTGTCAGTCTACATCATCTGTAATCCGTGGCCAGTCCTTGATAAAGTCTTTCCTTCTGGTGCCCACATGACGTCACAAGATATTGTTTTAAACCTTCTTGTCAGTCTACATCATCTATAATCTGGTCTATTATGGTGTGTTGTTGAACTGGAATAGGAGTTTTTTTATAATTATTTTCAACTCTTTCATAAACAGACGGCTGTAAGTTCCAATAATCACTGTTTACAATGCCAACAAGTATGTTGCCGAGTAAGTAACAGCACGTCAGGGTAAGGGGGCGCTGTCATCAGGATAAGAACGTCTACGTTTAAGTGATGACAGACATCTTCCACTACAACTCCCAACTGTGTAAGCAACAGATGACACGAATAAACTTCTTGAGTAACCAAAATTATAATGTTCCCGTCTTGTGACCATGTGGGCACCAGAAGGAAAGACTTTATCAAGGACTGGCCACGGATTACAGATGATGTACTGACAAGAAGGTTTAAAACAATGTCTTGTGACGTCATGTGGGCACCAGAAGGAAAGACTTTATCAAGGACTGGCCACGGATTACAATGATGTAGACTGACAAGAAGGTTTAAAACAATGACTTGTGACCATATGGGCACCAGAAGGAAAGACTTTATCAAGGACTGGCCACGGATTACAATGATGTAGACTGACAAGAAGGTTTAAAACAATGTCTTGTGACCATGTGGGCACCAGAAGGAAAGACTTTATCAAGGACTGGCCACGGATTACAATGATGTGGACTGACAAGAAGGTTTAAAACAATGTCTTGTGACCATGTGGGCACCAGAAGGAAAGACTTTAT
>NW_013673026.1:27603-33375 GCF_000517525.1 Limulus polyphemus | reverse complement strand
TATACTAAGACTAAAACAAAGACTTATAATGAAAATAAGGAATACAAAACGTCTAGACTTACAAACCGTAGCTAAACAGCAGATCACCTTATCATATATTCAAGCTAGATGAAAATCGTATCTAAACCAGGTAACAAAAATAGGTTTACCAATTACAGAAAACAGTGGCTAACAAAACGTAATAAATTTTACCGGTGATAAGACGTTCTGTGGTGAAGACAATAGCTAACAAAACTTAACTAGGCTTACCAGTGACAAGACGTTCTTCGGTGAAGTCAGTGATTAACAAAACTTAACTAAGCTTACTAGTGACAAGACGTTCTGTGGTGAAGACAATAGCTAACAAAACTTAACTAGGCTTACCAGTGACAAGACGTTCTGCGGTGAAGTCAGCGATTAACAAAACTTAACTAAGCTTACTAGTGACAAGACGTTCTGCGGTGAAGACAGTGATTAACAAAACTTAACTAGGCTTACCAGTGACAAGACGTTCTGCGGTGAAGTCAGCGATTAACAAAACTTAACTAAGCTTACTAGTGACAAGACGTTCTGCGGTGAAGTCAGTGATTAACAAAATTTAACTAAGCCTACTAGAGACAAGACGTTCTTCGGTGAAGACGGCGGCTAACAAAATTCAACTAGGCTTATCAGTGACAAGACGTGCTTCGGTGAAGACAACAGCTAACAAAACTTAATTAGGCTTACCAGTGATAAGACGTTCTTCGGTGACGACAGCGGCTAACAAAACTTAACTAGGCTTATCTTATCAGTGATAAGACGTTCTTCGGTGAAGACAGCAGCTAACTAAACGTAACTAGGCTTATCAGTGATAAGACGTTCTGCAATAAAGACAGCGACTAAAAACCTTAAGTAGGCTAATCGGTGATAAGATATTATGCGATTAAGACTGTGGTTAACAAGACTTAACTAGGCTTACCAATGACTAGACGTTCTGCGGTGAAGACAGCAGCTAACTTTGCCGTGTAGGCCGAAATTAAAACAACATTGGTGAACCACCAAATTCCAATCACAACACGAGCTGGGAAGTTAATAAACCCTGGATCAATGGTCTGTAATTGGTAAAAAACAGTTTGAATCATTATAATCAATATACACAGGAATCATTTGGTAACTATTCTTGAAGACTAATTAGTTCTAAACGTTTCTGATTATTGAAATAATCCTGTAAATAATGAATTAACTAAAAGCGATCAATTAATTGCTTGGCTATATTATCATACATGAAACTTTAAGTATATAAAATAGTATATTTAAACTAGCTTATAAACAGTGGTTTCAATTATTTGTTTAAACTAGATGCAATTTTAGAAGTAATAGCAAATATATTGTACAGTTTATTATATATATATATATAAGTTGTACTGTGTTTATTGTTTTATAATTATGTTTAAGGTTTGTCTGTGAAACACGAGTGTCCAGTTTATATTTAACATTCACTTACTTGGTTTACTAGAGAAGAAAATCCCAACCACAAGGTTTCACTCAAAGAAAAGCCCTCAACTTGGTTAGTTTTGGACACAGGGCAATGACCTTTATGTTTTGCGGACAGTGCTCTCTTATGGTAATTTTCAGGAGTAAAGTTCTGACAAACGCACGTAGCGACTGAGGCTAAAATCATAGAGACAAGAATCGTCATCCACAAGAGGGCGTCAAACGGCGAGAGAAAGGCGAAAAGAGGATTTGAAATATAAAACATTTTGCGAGGGAGCAGAATCGTTAAACCTAGATCAAAGAATGGTTTCGTGAAAGTTATTACTTTCTCGCGCTCGTGACTGATGGTGAACGGGGCCACAGCAACATCAGCTCTCTGTAAAAAAATAAAATTTTGTCAAAAAATATCCATCAGATTTTTGTAAAGGATATGTTACGCCTCCGTTTGTTAATTAACTTTCCGTAACCTCGTTCCGACGAAACTTTAGCGACACAAGTCCTTACTTAATAAAACTGGTTTATTCTTTCTGAATATAACTTTACCGATACACTTATTTTCAACAGTCGCTCTGTAAGAAACGTTTTAACGAACGTTAACTTCAACAATACTTCCTGACTGCAGTTCAATTACTCACTACCTACACACACATTATAGTCCCGTCACGTTGTCACCCTCTTATACGAGTATATACTAGACTACCCTATATCTAGTAATCTCCCGATAATTCACGAAGGTACAAGATATTTCCAGAAAGCAGGGGGCGTGACACAAGTCACGTGACCTCGCTGACGCAACAGATATAAAAACGGGTGAATCGAAATATAAATATACATTTCAAACATTTTTTTTAAATCATAAAACTCTTCAAAAATATGTACATTATGAGGTTTATATGGTACAGCTTATAAGATATTGTTCTCTGTACTTGAACTTTGCCTTTTTTCAGTTTACATGTAAATAAATCAATGCCTTGATAGTGTATATTTCGGTACTGTATATTGTCTTAAAATTCACTCCATCTTAGAAACATTAGTAGAACTAGGTTCAGTAAAGATAATTAAAGTCATAATGAAGATGAAGACGGTTGATAAAACATTTTATTTGCAAGGTTTGAACGCTGAAGTTGGAATAAGTTATTCCGAAACGTTCGAACCTTGTAAATAAAATGTTTTATCAACCGTCTTCGTTTTCAATATTAAACTTCGGTTTCTCCATCATGAATCCATTTCTAATTAAAGTCATAAAATACTTATAAAGTGAAAGTTTTATAGAGTAATTGTACCTGACAGAAAAGGACCTTATCAGACAGACATTATAGAAATAGTGATGTATAAAAGTTATTGAGTCAATGTCAAGAGAAATGAAAGTGTTCTTAAACCAAACAAAAATACACAGAAATATCGGAGTCGTCTCAGACTTACAAATAATAATTACATTGTTTTGTTTTTCACGTGTCCTACATCAGTTGTAAAACATAAATCCACTTATTGGTTCTTTTGGAAATTTAATTAAAGATTTCATAGCGTTACGTAGGTACAAAGAATATACCTTTAAAATTTTCATTACTTACATCTTCAATCAACTCTTTCACTAATCCGTTCCATCGTTTTGTAACCGGATGTTTACGGCCATATTGTGTGACCTCGAATATAGAAAACTGAAAGTTGAGCGTTTCTTGTAGTTTCGTAAGGAGATCTATGCAGTAACCAATATATTTTTGGCTTTTTGGATCTTGTTGATCGTAATCTGGATTCTTCTTGACGAATGGAGGTTCCTTTTATTGAATGCATAAAAATAATTTCACCTTAGACATAATGTTTCACATTACTAAGTTCAGTATAGCTATCTGTAGGAAAGTTTTCTAGTAACCTCAATATTGTTAACGACCCCTTTGCCTAAGCAACCTCATCATTGACTAGTAACCCCACCTCTGTATAGAAAACGAAACCTATCAACATTTCCAAGTTTACTATCTAACCCTCCTAGAATTAAGATCGTTCTTTAAATGTAGCTATCAAAGTTGAAATATTCATGCGACAAATTTACACAAAACGGTTGTGTTATTTTTCGATGTGAAACATTTTTCTATTCAACTATATAACTTACAGATAAGCTAAAAGGACGATCTTACCTGTATTACAACAACTCGAAGAGTTTTGTTCGTAAGGTCATAAACGGAATCATTTGGAATTGCCGAGGAGCCTCCTGGGAACATGGGGTCAGAGGTCACTTCCAACTTCTCCTCATCGTGTTCCAAAGTCCATCTTCCAAACTGAAACAGATATCTACTCGTTATACGATAAATAAACAAAAAGAACTAAAATGTTTTAATTCTCTGCTAAAATACTTACAGTTTTTCTTTTAAATTTTTTTTTGTGGTGTTGACTTGCAGTTAGTGAGAAAAACATTTCAACCCTCCTTAGATTGTAAATTATGACAGAAATATCGTTCCAAAAGGTTTTTTTTTATTAAACTTACTTCGGTAAATCCTCCGGCTTCAAGATTTACAAGTGTGTAGCCGATGTGCGAATAAAAGCTATACTTGTTGAATTCCAGAAGTCCTTGAAGTCCTTTCACGTTTTTGATTTCGAGAATGGAACGAAAAAGCTTTTCGCCGTCTTCCCAGGAGTTCAGGGAAGCCTTAGAGCACGTGCCCGGTAAGAATGAAGGAGCACTAAAATTCTGGTGGGCAAGCAAAGAGTGAAGACCATGGGCTGCTGAGAGAACAGAGTCGTAAACACGGACGGCGGCGGGCTATGTAGAGAAAATCGAAAACATGGGAACAAGAGCGAAAAGTTTTTTTTGGTTTGTTTTACTTTTTTAGTTTGTGAAATCAATGGAGATTGTTTATTATTTATTTCTGGCAGTTATTTTTATTTGAATTTAATTATTTCTGAAGAAATAATTAATAATCAGGGGTGCTCGAAGATTAGCAATCATCCTTCACCCCAAATCAATGGAGAATTTAGGTTCTTTGTCTTTATCTCAGTGTCCTCTAGCGGAAGTTATATCAACTAGAAACAGTAATGTGACACCAGATTTGAATAAGTTTTATCGAGAAAACAAAGTGACGTAGTTCCAGACTTTAGTATGTTAGATGTATATTGCTGATGGTAGCTTAGATATTACTTTGTCCTTTAAGACTAGATTGACATACCATCTAATGACACTTATTTTATTTGAATATTCACACCACTATCCTACATGGCCTAAAGATGGCGCTACCAGTTTCGTACCGTGCCAGTCTCTGTATAGTTGATTTAAATACTTTAATCATTCGACTATTTAAATTCCCAGTAGAAAATCCAGTACGTACCAACTCCATGTCGTCCACCGTCAGGCCTAGCTTCATTTCCAGTTTTTGCTTCATCTGTCTCAAAGCTGTGATGTTTCTTAATGGCGGCTGAGTGCCAATCACTCCAACCATATAATCTGGAACTCTTCCATCTGGACCAAAGAGAGCCTTACCTCCCTGAACATGGAAAGTGAATTAATGAGTCACAGAAAAGTCCATTCTTATCTATTATTGTATTATTTTACCATATCGGTGTATTGCTTTATTTCGTCAACCAATCAAATCCATTTATTATATTGCTTCATCAACCAATCAAATAGTTCGACATCTGAGTTTGGATATATTGTAGTGGTGTAAGTGAATTTTAAAACTCTGTCGAAATAAGAAGTTAAAGATGTAGAATTAACATCACTGATACAGAAGCGTGAACTTTTAAAACGTAAGTGTTGAAAATAAACACTTGTTGGAGTTTGTTTGGAAAAATTCATTTACCAGCATTATAACACTTACCGTGAAAGTTACGCCATCAGTAACAAGCCAAGCCCATCCTTTCTTCATCATCCCTTGTGCACGCGCTTGGGTGAAAATGACTTTAGCATATTCAACAGAACAGTGGAGAACAACGACTCGAACATCTTTGTCCTTATAAAATATGCAAAATTACAATAACATGAATTAGTAAGATCAGTCAAACATTGGACAGCCGTCTAAACTTGTTTCGTTAGATATTGTTATTAAGATCAGTCAAACATTGGACAGCCGTCTAAACTTGTTTCGTCAGATATTGTTATTAAGATCAGTCAAACATTGGACACCTGTCTAAACATTTTCGTTAGATATTGTTAGTAAGATCAGTCAAACATTGGACAGCCGTCTAAACTTGTTTCGTTAGATATTGTTATTAAGATCAGTCAAACATTGGACAGCCGTCTAAACTTGTTTCGTTAGATATTGTTATTAAGATCAGTCAAACATTGGACACCTGTCTAAACTTGTTTCGTTAGATATTGTTAGTAAGATCAGT
>NW_013673026.1:26570-26852 GCF_000517525.1 Limulus polyphemus | reverse complement strand
GTGGTGGATTAATTTAAGTAGAGAGTAACCAATTAATTTAAGTAAAGAGTAACCAGAGTAATTTAAGTAAAGTGTAACCAGAGTAATTTAAGTAGAGAGTAACCAATTAATTTAAGTAAAGAGTAACCAGAGTAATTTAAGTAAAGAGTAACCAGAGTAATTTAAGTAAAGAGTAACCAGAGTAATTTAAGTAAAGAGTAACCAGAGTAATTTAAGTAGAGAGTAACCAATTTAATTTAAGTAAAGAGTAACCAGAGTAATTTAAGTAAAGAGTAACCAGAG
>NW_013673026.1:20814-25570 GCF_000517525.1 Limulus polyphemus | reverse complement strand
GTAAAGAGTAACCAATTTAATTGAAGTAAAGGGTAACCAGAGTAATTTAAGTAAAGAGTAACCAATTTAATTGAAGTAAAGGGTAACCAGAGTAATTTAAGTAAAGGGTAACCAGAGTAATTTAAGTAAAGAGTAACCAATTTAATTTAAGTAAAGAGTAACCAGGGTAATTTAAGTAAAGAGTAACCAATTTAATTTAAGTAAAGAGTAACCAATTTAATTAAGTAAAGAGTAACCAATTTAATTTAAGTAAAGAGTAACCAGGGTAATTTAAGTAAAGAGTAACCAATTTAATTAAGTAAAGAGTAACCAATTTAATTTAAGTAAAGAGTAACCAGGGTAATTTAAGTAAAGAGTAACCAATTTAATTTAAGTAAATTAAATAAAACATTCATATTTATGTAGCTCCCCCTGCAGTGTTACAATAAAATGATGATTTCTTGACTTTTCATTGGTTGTTATGTGAGCAGCCATACAATTGTTTAAACATCCAAAATTCATTTCACATTTAATCCCATTGCATCTATATTTTAAACATTTTTCTGAAAGGGGGTGGTATGTCCCCAGATCCCCGTAGCATTAGCATGTTTTGTATGCTGATTGTGCTTTGCACAATATGTGTTGACTTTTGATCTCATAAATTAGAACCCCTTTTCAAAAATTCTGCGTAAGGACCTGTACTAGTACTACTGTTTTACTCAACAGGCCTGTACTAGTACTACTGATTTTACTCAATAGGCCTGTACTAGTACTACTGATTTTACTCAACAGGCCTGAACTAGTGCTACTGATTTTACTCAACAGGCCTGTACTAGTACTACTGGTTTTACTTAACAGGCTCGTATTAGTACTACTGATTTTACTCAACAGGCCTGTACTAGTACTACTGACAGGCCTGTTGAATAAAAAAAATCATAGTACTAGTAGAGGTTACTAACTATGGTAAATAAAAATGGTCAATCATATCATTTCAGAGGTTACTATCTATGGTAAATAAAAACGGTCAATCATATCATTTCAGAGGTTACTAACTATGGTAAATAAAAATGGTCAATCATAAATAAATAAAGTCCCTGGAGTGAAATGATACGATTGGCCGTTTTTATTTACCATAATTAGTAACCTCTGAAATGATACGATTGACCGTTTTTATTTACCATAGATAGTAACCTCTGAAATGATATGATTGACCATTTTTATTTAACATATATAGTAACCTCTGAAATGATATGATTGACCGTTTTTACTTACCGTAATCAGAACTTTCTGCAATGATAGCAGTTGTTCTCCAATTGAATGTAATCATAAGAGTGCTGAGGGCCATCATCTGGAATCTGTCGGGAGGCGTCATTTTGATTAAGGTAGGGTAAGGAGATTGACCAATAGGGTTAAAAGACAAGGTAGGGTCTGTAGCGGTGGGAGCAAAGTGTGGCACATGAAGATTTCCTATTGGTGCATGTGTGACTTTAGTGTGTGAAGAGGAGCTTGGTCCGATGATAACGACCACATTCTGTTCCAAGAGGTAACAAGCTATTAAAAGATGGAAAAGTAAAGTAAAATAGCGTCCCCTACCGGAGGCAGAAAAAATCTAAAGCTCTAATTTTTCAAGAAAAAAGTGAAATGTCGTAGACACCTGTATTGTGTACTACAATTTAATTCTAGCGGATGTTAGTAGAAACACCCAAACCTTTTTTTTTTTTGGAAGAAATAAAATGGAAGATTATACATATTTATCCTGTTTAGTATACTTTAATTTAAATATATATCAATTATAATTTGCCCTAACAATAAAATTTACTCTCTACTGGTTTCCTTGTAGTAGACCTCCAGTGGCACAGCGTTATGTCTGCGGACTTATATCACTAGAAACCGGGTTTCGATACCTCTGATGAGCAGAGCACAGATAGCCCTTTGTGTAGCTTTGTGCTTAGTAACAAACAACAACAATCCTTGTAGTAAATAGCACTAACCATAGCTAGTATATAACAATAACACATCAATACTACTAACCCTAGTTAGTATGTAACAATAACACATCAGTACCCCTAACCCTAGTTAGTATGTAACAATAACACATCAGTACCCCTAACCCTAGTTAGTATGTAACAATAACACATCAGTACCACTAACCCCAGTTAGTATGTAACAATAACACATCAGTACCACTAACCCTAGTTAGTATGTAACAATAACAGATCAGTACCACTAACCCTAGTTAGTATGAAGGTAAAACACCTCAGTACCACTAACCCTAGTTAGTATGAAGGTAAAACACCTCAGTAGCGTTATTTCTATATCACAACAGTCATGCCTCCTCTTTCTTGAAACTATATCACTCAAAACCCAAACACTTCTACTCTGTATTAATTCATGTGTACCGAAATTCTTATCTCTATTAAAACATCAAATATACCAGTTGGGAAAATTAATATTGCTGAAAAAAACTAAACCCATAGTGAATATAAATACCTAACACTATTACAAGCAGAGAGTTAGATTTTGTCCCCCAGTGGCAATGCTAGAAACCGTGTTTCGATACCCCTGGTGGGCAGAGCACAGATAGCCCATTGAGCGCCTTTGTGCTTAATTACAAGCAAACAAACATTGATTTATAAAACTTGGTAGTAGAGTTTCATTGTTAAATCTAAATAAGGTTAGAGCTGCTGATTGATTAATCCAAAGTAAAAACATCAAACGTTCGCGTCACCTTTAAGCGAATATTATATACTCTTTGTAATAGCTCCAGTGTTTAACTTTCAAAATGTATTGCTATTTAAAAAAGTTGTTTGCAGAAAAAGTAGCAAATTTTTAAAAACTTGTGTTTTTACTCTTTTGTAGAAAGTTGAAATTGGAGCCGTCCGTTGTAGTGCTGACTAGTTCTATATGTGTATCCGGAAGTATTGACGGATCATTATTAACATCTTCTACTGCTTGTTCCGCCGCACGAAGGCGCCACGTGTTGCTTGCTCGAAATATGCTACCTGTGAAATGGAGAATAGTAATATTATATATCACATGGTTATAAAACATACAAATACAGAGACACCTAACGGTAAAAGTAATGTTTCTATTGTCTTCTATTAATATTCAATATCTGATACTCGAACCTCAGAATTCGTAAAAAAATATTCACCAGAGTTTAAAGGTACATTTACTTTACCTTACATATCCAACGACAGCCTAAACCCTGTACTTGTAGTATTAGTATTCTCCTGTCACTGTGTGTTTAAAATAACGTAAAACGTGTAGACAGAACTTAAATAAATCAACCCCATCTATCTATTAGTCTTACCGATTCTAATGTTTGAAGGATTGGCTTAATCACGAGGTTAATGAAAACAAAGCATCCAATAGTAATTAGATATTTCACAACCATATCTGTCTACGACTGTCCACCTGTACAGAAGAAAATTATGATTGCACAGTTTCAGCAGGTTTAGACTGTACCCAATTCTTCTCTGGCGGAGTTAAACTGTGTGCAGGTCCTCCCTGGTGAAGACTGTTCATAGGAGTTACACTGTATGTAAGTCCTCTGTAGCTGAGTTAGACTGTTTGTAGGTCCTCTCTGAAAGTCATACTGTACGTAAATCAACACTTGTTATTGGAATTAAACTTTCTTCGTTGAATGCTGGCTGATTTGTATGCTTTAAGGAGAAATGAAAGTGGTTCATCCGACAGAGGGCGCTAATGGCTCCTTTGAACACGCCCCTTTTAAAAGCAATAAAGAACAATTGATATCTCAAAGGTTTTGTCTTGTTCTTCGCCTATTTATATAAATGTTCCATATATAATCAAGTGTAAAGTAACGATCACGTTTAACAAAACTTATGAGACTCGCGCGTGACTAATACTCATTAATAGTCAACAGAAGCTGAAAAAAGACACGTTGTTGTGCCTTAGAAACTGACATCATGACAATAGAATAGTAGCGTTCAATATCTTATATCGTTTTATGCCTATTATAACGAATAGTTCATGCTATATAGCTATTAGTACTGACTCAGTAATCAATTAATCCACCACTAGGTGGCGCTACTACGCGTGTTTTCTTATTAGTATTTAGCTTTGTTTGCTGTAATTAAGCACAAAGCTACACAATGGGCTATCTGTGCTCCGTCCACCACGAGTATCGAAACCCGGATTCTAGCGTTGTAAGTCCGCAGACATACCGCTGTGCCACTGGGGGGCCAGTATTTAGCAACTGGTACATTTCAACATTTTTAGTGCTTTAAAACACTTTTTTTTTCTTTGTTCAATTTCTAAAACTTTCTTTTAAAGTGAGGTAACAAAAATGTAACAGTTACTCGGAATTGTTGAAATTTTAGAAATGTTTGGTAGCAAACTAACACTTTAAATAAAGTGTTCAGTTAATCAATGAAATAGCACTTTAAATAAAATGTTCAGTTTAATCAATGAAATAGCACTTTCAATAAAGTGTTTAGTTTAATCAATGAAATAGCACTTTCAATAAAGTGTTTAGTTTAATCAACAAACTAACACTTTAAATAAAATGTTCAATTTAATCAATAAAATAGCACTTTCAATAAAGTGTTTAGTTTAATTAACAAAGTAACACTTTAAATAAAGTGTTTAGTTTAATCAACAAAGTAACACTTTAAATAAAATGTTCAGTTTAATTAACAAAGTAACACTTTAAATAATATGTTTAGTTTAATCAATGAACTGGCACTATAAATAAAGTGTTCAGTTTATATGGTTTTATTTGATATTGTTTATATGGTTTTATTTGATATTG
>NW_013673026.1:5962-20297 GCF_000517525.1 Limulus polyphemus | reverse complement strand
TTATACGGTTTATTTGATATTGTTTATACAGTTTATTTGATATTGTTTGTACGGTTTATTTGATATTGTTTATACGGTTTATTTGATATTGTTTATACAGTTTATTTGATATTGTTTGTACGGTTTATTTGATATTGTTTATACGGTTTATTTGATATTGTTTATACAGTTTATATGTTATTGTTTATACGGTTTATTTGATATTGTTTATATGGTTTTATTTGATATTGTTTATACAGTTTATTTGATATTGTTTATATGGTTTTATATGATATTGTTTACATGGTTTTATTTGATATTGTTTATATGCTTTTATTTGATATTGTTTATACAGTTTATTTGATATTGTTTGTACGGTTTATTTGATATTGTTTATACGGTTTATTTGATATTGTTTATATGGTTTTATTTGATATTGTTTATACAGTTTATTTGATATTGTTTATACGTTATTGTTTATATGGTTTTATATGATATTGTTTATACAATTTATTTGATATTGTTTATATGGTTTTATTTGATATTGTTTATACGGTTTATATGTTATTGTTTATATGGTTTTATATGATATTGTTTATACAATTTATTTGATATTGTTTATATGGTTTTATTTGATATTGTTTATATGGTTTTATTTGATATTGTTTATATTGTTTTATATGATAGTTTATACAGTTTATTTGATATTGTTTATACAGTTTATATGTTATTGTTTATACGGTTTTATATGATATTGTTTATACGGTTTATTTGATATTGTTTACATGGTTTTATTTGATATTGTTTATACGGTTTTATTTGATATTGTTTATATGGTTTTATTTGTTATTGTTTATATGGTTTTATTTGATATTGTTTATACGGTTTATTTGATATTGTTTATATGCTTTTATTTGATATTGTTTATACAGTTTATTTGATATTGTTTATACGGTTTATATGATATTGTTTATATAATTTTATTTGATATTGTTTATACAGTTTATTTGATATTGTTTATACGGTTTATATGTTATTGTTTATACGGTTTATTTGATATTGTTTATACAGTTTATATGATATTGTTTATATGGTTTTATTTGATATTGTTTATATGATTTTATTTGATATTGTTTATACGGTTTATATGATATTGTTTATATGATTTTATTTGATATTGTTTATACAGTTTATATGATATTGTTTACATGGTTTTATTTGATATTGTTTATATGCTTTTATTTGATATTGTTTATACAGTTTATTTGATATTGTTTGTACAGTTTATTTGATATTGTTTATACAGTTTATTTGATATTGTTTGTACGGTTTATTTGATATTGTTTATACAGTTTATATGTTATTGTTTATATGGTTTAATTAGATATTGTTTATACGGTTTATTTGATATTGTTTATATTGTTTTATATGATATTGTTTATATGGTTTAATTAGATATTGTTTATACGGTTTATTTGATATTGTTTTATATGATATTGTTTATATGGTTTATTTTGTTTGTAAAGTGCAGATAGCCTATTGTGTAGCTTTACACTTACAAGGAAATCATTATTGAAAATATTATTTGAATTGCGAAGAAAAATAACGTATCGCTGAACGAATGATAAAAAAGATAACGGCCAAACCCTTCCAGAGTTGTATTTGAGAATTTATCAAGAAAACACCACCTGTTGGTCATTTTATATTGGGTTTGGTGTAACGATCTGACGTTGAAATACCTATATCATGTCACTCAAACCTCCACGTTCTGCCAAACAACGTGTTGTTACCAGGGGAACCAGAAAATTAAACAAACGCAAAAAAAAAGTATTGAATAATATAATAATACGAAACGGAAGATCGTCTTTACTGCTTTGTTTCTTGTCGCTCTAACCGTTGGCGCAATTCAAATGATAAGTTACACTATGTTGAGAGAAAGAGCCCTCTTGTGGACAAATTCATTCTCAATAAGAGTACAATAACCGACGTTGGAACTTCAGAATTCACGAGTTATATTTAGTGGTTTAGGTTTACCTCTACAGAGACACCATGATGTTTATTGAATAGTTATTTAATTAAGAAAGACATCCAACGGCTCCAATTGGCCAAGTCAGTCACCTGATACGAACCCCATCGAGCACGTCTGGGCCATACTTGCTCGAGCAGTGAGAAGAAGTTCCAGAAAACCAGCGTCCTGTGGTTGATGTTTAGCGTGCATCCTGGGTCAAGATCCTACAGAATCCATGTCAAAACACTGAAAGATGCTAGTGTCAAATCGACTAGGTACTGATGCACATTTTTGTCAAGTTGATAATGTGAGATGAATGACTATTGAGAAATATTGTGGTGTCTATTTACTTTTGAGATGTCTTCCTTCTGTTAGAGTAAGTAAATCTAAATGTCTGAAACTGTTTGTAGTTGTTAAATCAAGTAATTTCAGTTATCCCGTTAATGAAGGTAATTCCTTTTAACCTTTCTAAGGAAGTGTCTGGTTACATGCTGTACACTGGTTCAAAACTCAGCTTCTTAAACACTTTTATTTTCACAAAAGATGTCACTTTCTTACTTTATCTTTATAACAATGCCCTGGGTATTCCACCGTTTTACCCTTGTCTGTCCAAAACGTAAAACTAATTCTTTCATTTACTGAGAGAAAGTTCGAGGAGAATATTTCTTGTGACGAAAGCTGTGGACCTCTAGAGATCTATATCTCATTGGATTTCATTCTCCACAAACTGCTGGCTAGATGAACCAAACATCAAAGACCATCCTGCTGGAGCTGAGAGTCCAATAACAGGACACGCTAAACCTCGTGTTGGAGATGTTTAGCGGGTACACCTTATTAATGGATGCATTGTTACAACATGTTCTGTTTTTTAAATTACAGATTAGGCTTATGATGATCTAAACAGAATTATCACCCAGAATCAGTAGGAACTGAAACGAGTTTCATATAAACGGTTTTTATTTGTTTCACCATGATACAACTATTATTGCTAATAACAAAGTGGCCATGTGTTAAATAGACATCTGAGAAATGGTATCTCAAGTATATAACTGATCTCTCTCAAAATGGCATCTTAATACGAATTAATCATGCGAAAAAATGATCACCTTTACATTTACAGACTGTTCCTAGTGGTATTGACACAGTGTAATAATGTAGGGTGTTAGCACCCAAGTTTTCTTATTGAAAATTAATTTTAAACGTTTAGATAAAAAACCCACAGTTTTTGAAACATAATACACCTTTCACAAAAATGGAAAGTGTTAATATCAATCTTAAGAAACCATTATTTTACAAGTGGCACTCTTAACACAACAGTGAAAAGAAGACAAAGTTAAATATTTAGAAAATAAATTTATAATTATGAATGATTTATAGTGATAAGCATGGCAGTCAGTAAACAATATATATATATATATATTGTTAATGTTTAAGAAAAACTTTTGTAACAAAAATAATGAGATGACATTTGTCTAAATAAATCAAAGGATTCTTTTAAACAGAATACTAATTATTATAAAGACAAATTTCTGGGTGTTATACTTAAGTTAGAAATCAATACAAGTATTAACTCTTTATTTACAGGTCAAAAAACAAAAATTATTATAGAAAAAATGAGATAAAAAGTTTATCTTCACGCTGATAAAAATCACAATGGAATGGCGATGCTTTTGTTTCAACAAAGAGCTGCATAAATGACTATCTGCATCTGACATGAGGATCCAACCCCGAATTTTAGCATTATAAGCTATAGAGCTTATCACTGAGCCACTGGGGAACATTTTCAAATACAATATTCTTGTAATCTTGATTTACCTTCAAGGAGAGACATCTACTGGGATGACTTGTAACTCAGCCTACTCTTGAAGTTAAAATTAGTTGTTAATTAAAAGCTTGCAATGATTCAGTGGTACTTGTGAAATGGGAAAATCAAAACATAAGTATTATGTACAACACAAGCCATCATCAATGATATATAGAAGGAAAAGGATACCTTTCTTGGAGATCATATACCTTTAAACACAACACCCATCAGAAATTATTACATTAGTTTGTATGCAACAATATAAGGGGACTCTAACAAACAATATGTGTATGCAACAATGTGAGGGGACTCTAACAAACAATATGTGTATGCAACAATGTGAGGGGACTCTAACAAACAATATGTGTTGCAACAATGTGAGGGGAACCTAACAAACAATATGTGCACGCAACAATGTGAGGGGACTCTAACAAAGAATATGTGTATGCAACAATGTGAGGGGACTCTAACAAAGAATATGTGCATGTAACAATGTGAGGGGACTCTAACAAACAGTATGTGTATGCAACAATGTGAGGGGACTCTAACAAAGAATATGTGTATGCAACAATGTGAGGGGAACCTAACAAACAATATGTGTATGCAACAATGTGAGGGGACTCTAACAAACAATATGTGCATGCATCAATGTGAGGAGAACCTAACAAACAATATGTGTATACAACAATGTGAGGGGACTCTAACAAACAGTATGTGTATGCAACAATGTGAGGGGAACCTAACAAACAATATGTGTATGCAACAATGTGAGGGGACTCTAACAAAGAATATGTGTATGCAACAATGTGAAGGGACCCTAACAAAGAATATGTGTATGCAACAATGTTAGGGGAACCTAACAAACAGTATGTGTATGCAACAATGTGAGGGGACTCTAACAAAGAATATGAAATAACAGATTTGTTACTTTGGTTTATCTAAAACAAGAACTTTTCAAATTTATTAACACAGAAGTAAAAAACAGGTTAAAGAAGATACTTCAGTGTCGAGACCATTAACTTCTTTTTTAACTCTACCTTCATAAACAACCATATGTAAACTGAACAGATATCAACACAGCTTACTTCTTTAGAGACATTATATTATTAGGCTCAGTACGGTTTTGTTTTTAGGCTTAGTACATCTTACTGCATTAGACTTGACATAATCTGACCTATTGGTGGCTGTCTTTTCTCCAGCACCAACGTGAAATTGATTCAGTAGTCCTAAATGTCGTATCATATAGCTGTATAGCTCAAGTACTTACTTTTCCCACAAACAACCTTAACGGTTAGTATACCAGACTACTGACTTACAGTCAGATTAACTTCATCATCACTTTACGTACTACAATCTATACTGAATAACACAACATTAGATAAGAGGTAACATCAAGGGATGTATAGAATCATCTCTGCAGCTCAAGGTCAAAGTTTTTTTTCCCCATTTAGGTTTTACCCTAAAAGCTCAGGAATGAGCATCATATTTCCACAAATAAGTGTCTCTCACGATACCATCTGGGTGAGGAGGTCCTCGCGGGGAGCTCTGACTGATTGGACCATTAAGCAATGTGGACATCGTTGGAGCAAGGGGACTCGAAGGACTTGGATGGTCAACTAAAGAATAAGAAAAATATTCTCTGAGTATGAACGTAAGTTATGCTGTCTCTGATATTATAAATAAGTAACGTTTTATGTCCATATATACAGTTATATAAAATCTACTTACTGAAGCCAGAAGGAAACTTCCCTCCCCGCTTCACTAACAATCTCACGCTGTAGCTGCCTTGTCTAATCAGTTCTATAGCTTCTGCATGAGACATGCTCTTTGTGTTGATTCCATTAATTTCAATGATTTGGTCTCCTACCTGTAAAAACATCAGAATGCTATTTACCCTGTTTCTACTGGAGTGGAGATATTGCAATGATTCATATCAACAGGTAGATACATGACAAACTCACCTAACATAGGTACTACACTCAACTCACTCATTAAGTTTTGTACAGGTGCTACACTCAACCCACTCATTAAGTTTTGTACAGGTACTACACTCAACCCACTCATTAAGTTTTGTACAGGTACTACACTCAACCCACTCATTAAGTTTTGTACAGGTACTACACTCAACCCACTCATTAAGTTTTGTACAGGTGCTACACTCGACCCACTCATTAAGTTTTGTACAGGTGCTACACTCGACCCACTCATTAAGTTTTGTATAGGTACTACACTCGACCCACTCATTAAATTTTGTACAGGTACTACACTCGACTCAGTCATTAAATTTTGTATACGTACTACACTCGACTCAGTCATTAAATTTTGTATACGTACTACACTCAACTCAGTCATTAAATTTTGTACAGGTACTACACTCGACTCAGCCATTAAATTTTGTACAGGTCCTACATTTAAGTCAGTTATTTTGATTTGTACAGGTCCTACATTTAAGTCAGTTATTTAGATTTGTACACATACTCTACTCACTGAACAAATAGTTTGTTTTATCCTTTACGTCAAGGAGATTACATATAACCTTTCCATTTCGTTAGAACATATCACAGCACATGTTTTACAGATAACCTTTTTACTGCAATAACATTAATGTGTCAGAAGTAAAAATCTCAGTTGAAATCTTTTGGTCCTGGAACTAGAATTATTATTTTGGAATTCTTTAGTTATTAAAGCATCTTTTAACTCACCAAGACACATAAGTATGAAGACATTCCTACCTGGAGTCTACTATCTTGATGTGCTGGCCCATTTTCTGCTATCCTCAGTACAAACAGGGGCATATTCTGAAACTCCTTCCCACCCCTGATGCTGAAACCAAATCCTCGAGTCCCTCGATGAAGCTCTACAGAATAGTACTGGACATCTTGATCAATTAAGTGATCTTCCCCCTGTGTTTCATAGAGAATCAAACTGAAACTTCTAATCTTCTTAATCTCTTATACTAGATAAATTACTTGAGATCAGTGGAGACAGTTGGAAGCTGAAGCTTGTATATTTGTCAGGTGAGAACATGTTCCATTAAAAGTTATTAAAAACAAGTCATAAATTATTCTAATATTTTGAATAGTTGCTGGTTTATTGTCTTTCATAAATCTAAATGTTACGTGATGTTTACCATATTGTCTTTCATAAATCTAAATGTTACGTGATGTTTACCATATTGTCTTTCATAAATCTAAATGTTACGTGATGTTTACCAGCACATATTTAAGTTTAAGACAAAGACCATGCTTTTCAACACAAACCAGTGACCACTCATCTGGAGTAGGACACGTAGAAAGACCCTTGTTCTAGTGTATTAATACTATTATCTTTAATAGTATAACAGTTTTTAATGGCTTGTTCTAGTGTATTAATATGTATCATGTATACCTTTATGATATTCTTTTATTAGTTTGTTCTCTATAATAATGAACAAAGATCTTTCTACTCCAATTTCTCTCTCTTTTCTTTCTCTGACCTTTTCTTCTCTGCCTTTAGAACACTAGGTCTTCATATTTCAACCACTGACTCTGACCTTCCGTACAGGAGACTCGCAGACTGCATTCTACTTCCAGGTGCAGTATTCACAAGTTTTATAACAGTTTTTAATGGCTTGTTCTAGTGTATTAATACTATTATCTTTAATAGTATAACAGTTTTTAATGGCTTGTTCTAGAGTATTAATACTATTATCTTTAATAGTATAACAGTTTTTAATGGCTTGTTCTAGTGTATTAATACTATTATCTTTAATGGTATAACAGTTTTTAATGGCTATTAAAGATAATAGTATTAATACACTAGAACAAGCCATTAAAAACTGTTATTCTATTAAAGATAATAGTATTAATAAACTAGAACAAGCCATTAAAAACTGTGATACCAAGACTGGTAATAGTATTAATACACCAGAACAGGCCATTAAAAACTGTTATACCAAGACAGGTAACAGTATTAATACATCAGAACAGGCCTTTTAAACCTGTTATACCAAGACAGATTATTAACAAATTAGGAGAAGCACATACAACATTACTTATGCTAGGATATTGTTACAAGTTAGTAAAACAAAACAGAAAGTAGCAAATTAATACATTAGAACAGACCTTTAATACACTATTAATACAAAGTCTGACATTTCATTAATTAATACAATGGAGACACTCAGAGAACTTTCATCGAAGTATAATATCTATATTTAACATCATTTCTTTAATTATCGACACAATTAAGAAAACTGAAATTATATAACATTTATATGGTGATAATTATTAGGAAATCATGAAAATAATTCTGGCAGAACTGAAGAAAAGTACAGGTTTACAGACATATATTCTAATAAGATTCAATAACTTACAGCCTGTAAGTGGAGTTAACCCTACCCACACGGGTCATAGGTCAAAGGCCATGTCATCGCATTAAAAATTTTATTGAACTATTATTTTATGAATTTATGTCAAAAAGTTTGGTATCAAATTATAGATTATAATTCAAGTTTTAGTATTATTCATTATTTAATTTCTTAATTTAAGAGTAAATATTAAAAAACACACCTAAAATGTCGATTTTTTGTGTGTCGCGTGGTATGTTGATTGGTTCAAATTAGTCTACAGTTTCTTATGAATTAGAAACTCAAATTACCGATATTGACAAGCTAGGATATCAATAAGAACCTCCTATCTTTTGTATTTGCTGAGATATTGCTACATTTACTGAATCAAACACAGTGGCCCCACCCACCTCTTTCAATTTTTGGTAAGACATGCTTACGTACACTTACTTCTGTCTACAATGTGTGAATAACCAATCGAAAGCTCAGAATGTCCTCCTAGTGGCATAATTGAATAATTCAGGTGCCAAATTCGTTCTTTTAAAGCTTAGATTCGAACAGGTAAGGTGAAGACTAAAGGTCAGTTTTGTATTATTGGATACGGTAACATGAGTGTACTTGCACCACATCATTGTAAGTCTTGTATTGTTAATGTTAGCAAGGCATGGCTGAAAGGTCAATATAATAAATATATAATGTTATGAGATTTAAGCTATTGAAAGTAAACATTTGTGTTATAATTTGTAGTTATTCTAGAACAAAAAAAGCATAATTTATATTAATTTCCTAATTTTGTATGATGGTTACGAGATTGGTCGAATCTACTGAACCCGAACAGAGATTCAATAATGAAAATAACTGTTGTTTTTCTTAAAAAAAACATTTGATAATTATATCTGGAGGTTATAAAGATTTTGCATGTGAAATTTGGAAATTTTCTGATGTTTTTAATCTTAAAATCAAAATTACTTTCATGTTGCATAGTCAACATGTGAAAAGAAAAAAAGGCACGAGAAAAACATTACTTAAAAAAATATTAAAATGTAATACAAAATATTTATATTTTGCATATGTATTGTAATGTTTACTAATAATCTGCCAAATTTTGTGAGCTTACTAATTAAAAAGTTATAGCATAAAAACTATAACATGCACAAAATGGTTACGAGGTCGGTCCCACGGACTGAGCCCATGCTGAAAGTATTGCTTACCCTATGTGGTGTTGATGCTATACTGGATGTGTCATCTACAAGAAAACACAAAAGAAAGTTCTGGAACAAATAAAAAAATCAACATCTTTTTATTTCAGTTCTACTGGTAAATGTTAAAACCAAACTATCCAATACATTAAAACTAACAATGATTTGTTTCAATATAAACTAACTGTATTTCTATCCTTTAAGCACTGGTACCAGTTAATCAACAGTTGTACTGAATATGTAGAGTTCTACCAACTGATAAACTGTATAATTTTTGGGGAGCACTAGTTTGCAAAATATAACAGTAATTTTCTTTTTCTTTAAAGGTTATAATGAGCAAACCAGCTAAAAAATTATGGAATTAACTTGGAATAAGAAACAGTTTACTTTCAGCAAAAAAGAAATACAAATATTTGGAAAAACTGGTTTTATATACCGTATTAACCATCACCAAACCTGCAGAATAAAATGTGTTTCTCAAAATGTTGCCCGTAACATACTGCTATTATTATTCAGAAATGTTTAAATAAATTTAATATTAAGCTATTGCTTCATATATAAAAATTATTAGCAGCTTTGTCTTTCTTTTGTTTTATATAATTACATTCTTAATTGTTTAAATTATTACTTTCTAACATAAGTAGCTGAGGGGCCATTTAACAATTTTCTCCATGAATTAAATAGGTTTCTTTTACTTCACTGCTGTTAGTGCAGAAACAGTACAATTGGTAGAATAGTTAATGAGAAACCAATCATGAAATGAACAAAAATATAAACCAATTAAAAAACAGTAAAAGTCTGAATCAGAGTCACCCTAACGTTCTGTGAAACATAAGCTGAATGTGCACTTCTAATACCTGTTCCAGTAGAAAACTTAAAAGATAGTTATATTAAAACACATATACCTCCAGTATAAAGGACAAGTCTAACTAAGAGGCTGTACCTTGAGGAGGACCAATTGTGAGGGTAACTGAGTAACCAGAATCTTTTATTAAGTTCACAATCTCCCCATGATGTGCATTTAAGATGCTTATTCCATTTACGGCCAAAATACGATCTCCAACGTGCAGCTGGCCACATCGCTCGGCAGGACTCCCTTCAATAATCCTCCCTGCAAAGAACAAATATCAATATCTTTAATAAGTAATCAACTAGGGATTGGATTGACTAGCAATATCTTTATTAAATAATCAACTAGGGATTGGACTGACTAGCAATATCTTTATTAAATAATCAACTAGGGATTGGACTGACTAGCAATATCTTTAATAAGTAATCAACTAGGGATTGGACTGACTAGCAATATCTTTATTAAATAATCAACTAGGAATTGGACTGACTAGCAATATCTTTAATAAATAATCAACTAGGAATTGGACTGACTAGCAATATCTTTAATAAATAATCAACTAGGGATTGGATTGACTAGCAATATCTTTATTAAATAATCAACTAGGGATTGGACTGACTAGCAATATCTTTATTAAATAATCAACTAGGCATTGGACTGAAGCCACTAACATCATCCTCTACACTGAAAGTGAAATTAACTTTTCAGGAATAATAATGTCAATAATACTTTAAGCACAAGCTGTTAGCAAAGCTTGGTATGTCAAAGTAACAGGAAGTTGCTCAGAAGATATAACGAAAATTAAAATAGCACATGTGTTTTTAAGAGGGAAAAATCTAAAAGAAAAAGTTACACTGGCCGTTAAAAATATTTCTTAATGGCTTAAGTTTGTTACGTTAAATAAAGAATACAGAAACTAGCTGAACTTCAGACAGTAATCCAGTATAACAAAAGCTAGAATTACAAGTAAACATAAAGTTTAAGCCTAACAGAAGCTAACAAAGTAATTTTCATACCTAGTAGATCATGTCTGCAAATCATTTAAGCTAACATTCAGTAACAACTTTAACCTTCCACTACTTCATCCAGTCTTATTCCCAGATAAATTCAAGAATACGTACTGTTCATCCAGTCTTATTCCCAGATAAATTCAAGAATACGTACTGTTCATCCAGTCTTATTCCCAGATAAATTCAAGAATACGTACTGTTCATCCAGTCTTATTCCCAAATAAATTCAAGAATACGTACTGTTCATCCAGTCTTATTCCCAGATAAATTCAAGAATACGTACTGTTCATCCAGTCTTATTCCCTGATAAATTCAAGGTTACGTACTGTTCATCTAGTCTTATTCCCTGATAAATTCAAGAATACGTACTGTTCATCCAGTCTTATTCCCTGATAAATTCAAGATTACGTACTGTTCATCCAGTCTTATTCCCTGATAAATTCAAGATTACGTACTGTTCATCCAGTCTTATTCCCAGATAAATTCAAGCCTATATACAGTTCTATTCAGAGCTATGTACTGTTATTAAGTCATATTCAAGCCTATATACAGTTCTATTCAGAGCTATGTACTGTTATTAAGTCATATTCAAGCCTATATACAGTTCTATTCAGAGCTATGTACTGTTATTGAGTCATATTCAAGCCTATATACAGTTCTATTCAGAGCTATGTACTGTTATTAAGTCATATTCAAGCCTATATACAGTTCTATTCAGAGCTATGTACTGTTATTAAGTCATATTCAAGCCTATATACAGTTCTATTCAGAGCTATGTACTGTTATTAAGTCATATTCAAGCCTATATCAGTTCTATTCAGAGCTATGTACTGTTATTAAGTCATATTCAAGCCTATATACAGTTCTATTCAGAGCTATGTACTGTTATTAAGTCATATTAAATCACGTCTTAACTACCCACCTATTGTGGATCCTGATCTGCCCACAGAAGAAATAATGACAAACCCAAATCCTTCATTTTCCATTCTGGTCACAATGACATCATACGGATAGATATTCTCACTCGATTTTGTGTGACTTAAAGAATCTGTAAGTAGAAATGGTTGTGACTGGAATAATACTGTCATCAGCTATAAAATGTTGACCTGATAATGTTGACCTGAAATATCAAATATATTAACGTCGTAAAAAAAACCTTTAATCATGGAGTTTATTTATTTAAAGAGAGGAAAACTCAAGCAGTTGCGAGATTAGCTCTTTCTAATCTTTGTAGGAAAGTGTAAAACCAAACTATTATGGAAGGTGGTGCTTTTATGTTGTTGTTAAATAACAGCAGTTGTCTTATAACATATTACCCAGTAATCTAAATTTATAGAGGCAAACTAATTCAAATTATATATAATGATATCCATATCTAAAGGTTACCATCTTCTTCAGTTTAGCCTAGTATAAAACATACTAAAACCATACCTAAAGGTTACAATCTTCTTCAGGTTAGCCTAACATAACTTATACTGAAATCCATACCTAACGGTTACCATCTTCTTCAGTTTAGCCTAGTATAAAACATACTGAAACCATACCTAAAGGTTACGATCTTCTTCAGTTTAGCCTAACATAACTTATACTGAAATCCATATCTAAAGGTTACAATCTTCTTCTGTTTACCTTAACATAATGCATACTGAAATCAATACCTAAAGGTTACCATCTTCTTCTGTTTACCCTAACATAACTTATACTGAAATCCATATCAAACAGAAGAAGATTGTAACCTTTAAAGAAGATGGTAACCTTTAGGTATGGATTTCAGTATAAGTTATGTTAGGGTAAACAGAAGAAGATTGTAACCTTTAGGTATGGATTTCAGTATAAGTTATGTTAGGGTAAACAGAAGAAGATTGTAACCTTTAGATATGGATTTCTGTATAAGTTATGTTAGGGTCTGTTTAGCCTAACATAACTTATACTGAAATCCATATCTAGAGGTTACAATCTTCTTCTGTTTACCCTAACATAATGCATACTGAAATCAATATCTAAAGGTTACAATCTTCTTCTGTTTACCCTAACATAACTTATACTGAAATCCATACCTAAAGATTACCATCTTCTTAAGTTTAGCCTAACATAACTTATACTGAAATCCATACCTAAAGGTTACAATCTTCTTCTGTTTACCCTAACATAATGCATACTGAAATCCATATCTAAAGGTTACAATCTTCTTCTGTTTACCCTAACACAACTTATACTGAAATCCATACCTAGAGGTGACATTCTTCTTCTGATACCCAGTGTCACCCTTCCATTTACAGCTGCGTTTCCCATTAACTGAACCACATGATGATGTGACGTGTTGATGACCACCTGATTGTTAACAAATACTATCTCATCACCTGAACGGAGTCGTCCATCTAAATCTGCTGCTCCACCTGGAACTATGTGACCAATAGAAACCTATAGACCAACAGAATAAATTCTGATCATATTTATTAACATACAGAAGAACGTAAGTATCAAATTAGACGATTTTATATCTTCCGGAGCCAATAACAAGTAAAGAAACTGAACACATTATACATGCACTAACCAGATCATAACAGTTTGTTTTCAGTTGTTCCAACAATGACAACCTTTGTTCTACACTTTCCTAACACAGCATTCAACGGATATCACTAGTTTAACGCTTTTTTTTTATTAACAAAAAACTTGCAATGCAAAAATATATTTTTCTTTGAACATACTATTTGTTAAGTCAACAATAACAGCAACTGGTTTAATCGTTGTGAATATCTGACCAAACCAGATATAACATACAGGAACATGATGTAAATACATGAGAATGATGCTGCTACTGCCTTACAAAAGGTTTTGGATTACTTGGTGAGTTCGGCAAATAAATGGCAGATGGTTTTTAATTGATTATAATAAAAACAAGGTAATCCATTTAGGGTATCATAATTTAAAATATGAGTATAATTTTCAAGGAAATAACCTTAACACTGTTATGGAAGAAACGGACCATAGTGTTCTAGTTCATCAGTCTCTTAGGCCATCCAAGCAATGTGCTGTTACTAGTGGTAGGGCATGTGCTGTTACTAGTGGTAGGGCATGTGCTGTTACTAGTGGTAGGCCATGTGCTGTTACTAGTGGTAGGGCATGTGCTGTTACTAGTGGTAGGGCATGTGCTGTTA
>NW_013673026.1:0-4962 GCF_000517525.1 Limulus polyphemus | reverse complement strand
TAGGGCATGTGCTGTTGCTAGTGGTAGGGCATGTGCTGTTACTAGTGGTAGGGCATGTGCTGTTACTAGTGGTAGGCCATGTGATGTTACTAGTGGTAGGCCATGTGCTGTTGCTAGTGGTAGGGCATGTTGGAAAGGGTTCAGAGAAGGAATACTAGGATGATAGCTGCAATGGAATGGCTGGTATACGAAGATGGGTTAAAGTCTCTGAAATAGTGTTTTCTTGAAAGAAGAACAGCTGGAGGGGATGTAATTGAGGTGTTAAAGATTGTTAAAGGAATTGACCTGTTGATGCATAATTTCTTTCAATACTTAATGGTGAGAATGGCAAGATTAGGGGACACGTGTATAAGTTTTGGCAGGACAGGAGTCATCTTCAACTAAGACAGTTATATAAGTATACTAAGACAGGGTGGTTGACTTTGGATGTAAAGGATGCAGTAGATTTAAGGGTATTTTATGGGAAGGTTCGATAAATATTTGAATGATAATGACTGGTTTTGACCTTTTTTTTCTTCAGTTGATGGGATGGTCCAGATGGACCAACAGGTCCCTTTTTGTCCTTAAATGTTAAGTATAGCACAAACACTGAATACAAACATCATCCTCACAGTTAACTGTGCAGACTTATTGAAGAAACTATTCTTGGAATATTTAGAATTAACTTCCCTAACACAATTAACCAACCTAAAAACCAAAACTAACATATACTATAGTACAGTAAAGTTTATTGCTTGACTTAAAGTATGGCTTTTCTTCCTAAACATCAAGAAACAGTTTGTGAGTGTTTGTTCCACTGTGATATACAAAGCTTAATACCCCTTTACAAACAAGAGGCTGGATGTGTTATATCAAAATGATTTTCAAGTATCACCATGTCCAGTCATGTTCCATCTGATGACCAGGAATCTTAAGAATAGTCCTAAAGCATAGTCTCCATTGCAAAGGGATCTGTTATAAAGCTATCATGTTCAAGCAGCATCACTTCTCCCTTCTTACTTTTCATAATCCATCTTGTGTACAAGAACAAAGAGTTCCCAGCTTCAGTTTGAATATTCTGATTGTACAGAAATTAACAGTTGCTACATCTGGAAAGTCTTCACATGGAATAGCATGAATGCTCATTTCATTCTACAACTGCTTGAAGGTTGAACAGGAGGCATGACTGGGAAGCCTTATTGTGATGAACTCAAACTCTGTTGACCTTCTTTGCAGATAGAAGTACTTCTTGATGATGTTTACTGTTGCCTGGGCTTGGTGGTTGGATTTTTCCACTGACCTTTCTGCTCATGGATTATTACCTGTTACAAGATATTGCACTTTGCTTAATATAGCTGAGGTATGTTGTAGGTCTCTTCCTGGATGGTCCCCATTTTCATAGCTGATCCATGCTCCTTTGTTTTCCAATGCCACTGACCATAAGGGATATTCCAGTCTTGGAAATTCTAAATCCCTGATTTAAACACATCCTTATGATTTGAGTGTATGAATGTTTTGCATAAGAAAGTGCTTTTACATACTCTTTTCATAAGCCATCAATGTGGAGTTTCATCACACTATCTATAAAATGCCAATCAATTTTGTTCTAATACATATTGTTCAAGTGCAGGATTATACTGGTTGTGTTTGTCATGTGAGTTGCTGATTTGTGTATTTAAAACCATTTTAAGACAACATACTCAACCCTCTGTAAACAATTACAGTACACTAAAGCTAATAATAATCTAAATCATATCATACTTTACAAGCTTTCAGTGTAACATTTTCTGTTGATGTGGACTACACTAACTACCACAGATTATTAACTAAAATATTCTATATTCTAAACTTTCAACATTCTAAAACTATAAACTAACTCCTACATATAATATTAATCTAAGTGGCTAACCAAGTATTATTTCCCCCCACACTACAAACTTGTACGCTTGACGACAAGTCTTCAGTTTACCCACACTACAAACTTGTACGCTTGACGACAAGTCTTCAGTTTACCCACACTACAAACTTGTACGCTTGACGACAAGTCTTCAGTTTACCCACACTAAAAACTTGTACGCTTGACGACAAGTCTTCAGTTTACCCACACTACAAAATTGTACGCTTGACGACAAGTCTTCAGTTTACCCACACTACAAACTTGTACGCTTGATGACAAGTCTTCAGTTTAACTTTTCTATTTCTACAATGGCTATTCTGAATGTGAAGATCAGAACAAACCAATAAAAGACATAACAAGAACTGAGAAACAGTTATTAATAACTGTAAGAACAAATGTAAAACAATTTTAATTTAGATTTCATATTAGTCATTCAATTCTAGAAGTAAATAAAACTGTTAACCACAGTTTAATCTTTATTTTAACTATTAGACATATCTTAATCCTATATTTTAGCTATTAGACATATCTTAATCCTTTATTTTAGCTATTAGACATACCTTAATCCTATATTTTAGCTATTAAACATATTAAAATAAAAGATTAAGGTATGTCTAATAGCTAAAATATAGGATTAAGGTATGTTTAATAGCTAAAATATAGGATTAAGATATGTTTAATAGCTAAAATATAGGATTAAGGTATGTCTAATAGCTAAAATATAGGATTAAGGTATGTTTAATAGCTAAAATATAGGATTAAGATTTATTTTAACTATTAGACATATCTTAATCCTTTATTTTAGCTATTAGACATATCTTAATCCTTTATTTTAGCTATTAGACATACCTTAATCCTTTATTTTAGCTATTAGACATACCTTAATCCAATATTTTAGCTATTAGACATACCTTAATCTTTTATTTTAACTATTAGACATATCTTAATCCTATATTTTAGCTATTAAACATACCTTAATCCTATATTTTAGCTTTAGACATATCTTAATCCTTTATTGTAGCTAGACATATCTTAATCCTATATTTTAGCTATTAGACATACCTTAATCCTTTATTTTAGCTATTAGACATATCTTAATCCTATATTTTAGCTATTATACATATCTTAATCCTATATTTTAGCTATTATACATATCTTAATCCTATATTTTACCTGTGAACCTTCTTCTGTCCCTCCTACTATACGAAACCCAAATCCATTCTCTTGCCTTACAAGTGTTACAGTCATTTCCAAGCTATCTGGTATCTGGCCAAGTGGTGGTGGTCGTGAAACAGTTGTGCCATAAGGATTAGGGCTAAGGCTACTGTTAGTGGATCTTGAGTCTCTTGGTATGTGGTTTAATGAAATAGCAGCAGGTTGTTCATGTTCAAACGATGTGGTGTGCTTTCGTTGGGTAAGACTGTCATATTGAGGACCTACTCTAGAGTTACTTGGTGGGACGTAGTAGGACGAAGGTGGGGTGAAATATGTGGACCCTGCTTCATTACCAGGGTCATGAAGGCTTAACTCACTGGATGGATATAACATGGTACTGTAGCTGTGACCTGTACTGTAGGGAGAGTACCCAGAACCTTTCCTACTGTGGTTAAATACAGAACTGAGATCCCTGAAAGAGTCTCCCATATCACCATAGCCACGAACATAGCCCATATTAACCCTACTGTGATATGACTCATTTCCTGCCCTGTCACTTTGTGCACCTGGACTGTGTGAGTACAAAGGGTTTCTTAGAACTGGCCCAATGTCTCTATCTCCATGGTGATATGGTGTGTAACCATACAACAATTCCCGCCTCCTGTCACCTTCACTAGTATTTATACCCGACTCTCGAAAGCTGTGGTAGTTCCACAGAGATTCCCTTGCATGATCTCCATACCATGACTTCTCAGCACTAGCTCGAGATGAGCCATTCTGATCCACAACTTTTAACAAACCAGAATAAGTTCCATCTCTACCAAAGGACGTGGATCTTGATTCCCCACACACAGTTAGATTTGACACATTTCCTGTACCACCAGAAGGTGACTTGGAAGATTCTTGCTGAAATTCACTGCTCGGTGCCCTAATCCAATTCCGAGTATCAACGAGTGGAGTTTTTGGTCGATTGATGGAGATAGACTCTTTGTCTCTTGAACTGTACAGGTCAGCTGTAGGAGTTTTACTTCTGTAGGCTCCAGGAACAGATGGAAGATGGCCTTCATCAGCTGTAGGAGTTTTACTTCTGTAGGCTCCAGGAACAGACGGAAGGTGGCCTTCATCAGCTGTAGGAGTTTTACTTCTGTAGGCTCCAGGAACAGACGGAAGGTGGCCTTCATCAGCTGTAGGAGTTTTACTTCTATAGGCTCCAGGAACAGAAGGAAGATAGCCTTCAATGGAAAAATAACAGATCAAAGGTCTTTTTTAAAAGTTAAGAGACAATAATAAAGTTTGAACATTTTATGTGCAAGTATTTTGAAACAATTCCATATTATGTCAAAGTCAGAATAATTAAAAAGGTTTATTTATTGTATGTCTATTCTGTCAGAATGAAGTCAGGTCCTCAGTTTTGCTTATGAAACACACTTTATAATGTAGCCAAAGTCCTCTATAATTGCCATCCTAATTTCAATCTTTTGATAAACACTGACAAATTTTATAACAAAAAGTATATTGACAGAATCAATTTACATTCATGTTGTTATTACATTTCTTAATCTGGAGTCTTAACGTACCAGAATCATGTAGAGAAGGTGAACTATTGTCTGATTTATGGACACTACTGGAGTTCAATATACCTGAATCATGTAAAGAAGGTGAACTATTGTCTGATTTATGGACACTACTGGAGTTCAATATACCTGAATCATGTAAAGAAGGTGAACTATTGTCTGATTTATGGACACTAGTGGAGTTTAATATACCTGAATCATGTAGAGAAGGTGAACTATTGTCTGATTTATGGACACTACTGGAGTTTAATATACCTGAACCATGTAGAGAAGGTGAACTATTGTCTGATTTATGGACACTACTGGAGTTTAATATACCTGAACCATGTAGAGAAGGTGAACTATTGGCTGATTTAT
>NW_013673025.1:35138-41253 GCF_000517525.1 Limulus polyphemus | reverse complement strand
AAGTGAACTGATTGTAGTTCTTGTAGTGAACTGCTTGTAGTTCTTGTAGTGAACTGCTTGTAGATCTTTAAGTCATTTGCTTGTAGTTCTTGTAGTGAACTGATGTACTTCTTGCAGGAAGCTGCTTGTACTTCTTGTAGTGAACTGATGTACTTCTTGTAGTGAACTGCTTGTAGTTTTTGTAGTGAACTGTTAGTAGTTCTTGTAGTGAACTGTTAGCAGTTCTTGACTGAGCTGGTTGTAGTTCTTTTAATGAACTGCTTGTACTTCTTGTAGTAAACTGCTTGTAGTGACCTTGTTGTAGTTCTTGTAGTGAACTGTTAGAAGTTCTTGTAGTGAGCTGATGTAGTTCTTGTAATGAATTGCTTGTAGTTCTTGTAGTGATCTGCTTGTAGTTCTTGTAGTGAATTTCTTGTAGTTCTTGTTGTGAACTGATGTACTTCTTGTAGTGAACAGCTTGTAGTTCTTGTAGTGACCTGGTTGTAGTTCTTTTAGTGAATTATTAGTAGTTCTTGTAGTGAACTGCTTTTAGTTCTTGTAGTGAACAGGTTTTAGTTATTGTACTGAATTGCTTTTAGTTCTTGTAGTGAACTGCTTGTAGTTTTAATAATGAACTGCTTTTAGTTCTTGTAGTGAACTGCTCTTAGTTCTAGTAGTGAACTGCTAGTAGTTCTTTACAAGAACTAGAAGCAGTTCATTACAAGACCTATAAACAGTTTACTATAAGAAGTAAAAGCAATTCAGTACAAGAAGTACATAAGTTCACTAGAAGAACTACAATCAAATAACTACAAGAAGTACAAGAAGTTCACTACAAGAACTACAAGCAATTCACTACAAGAACTACAAGCACTTCACTACAAGAACTAAAAGCAATTCACTATAAGAACTACAAGCAGTTCACTACAAGAACTACAATCAGTTCACTACAAGAACTACTAACAGTTCACTACATGAAGTACATAAGTTCAATACAAGAACAACAATCAAATCACAACAAGAACTACAAGCAGTTCACTACAAGAACTAAAAGCAATTCGCTACCAGAACTGCAAGCAGTTCATTACAAGAACTACTAACAGTTCACTACATGAACTACAACTAGGTCACTACAAAATCTAGAAGCAGTTCACCATAAGAACTACAAGCAGTTCATTATAAGACCTAAAAACAGTTTACTATAAGAAGTAAAAGCAGCTCACTACAAGAAGTACATAAGTTCACTACAAGAACTACAATCAAATCACTACAAGAACTTCAAGCAGTTTACTACAAGAACTAGAAGCAGTTCACTACAAGAAGTACAAGCAGTTCACTACAAGAACTACAAACAGTTCATTACAAGAACTATAAGCAGTTCACTGCAAGAACTTCTAATATTTCACTACAAGAACTACAACCTGGTCACTACAAAAACTACAAGCAGTTCACTACAATAACTACAATCAGTTCACTACCAAGAACTACAATCAGTTCACTACAAGAACTACTATCAGTTCTCTACAAGAACTATACGCAGTTCACTACAAGAACTAAAAGCAGTTCACTACAAGAACTAAAAGCAGTTCATTACAAGAACTACAATCAGTTCACTACAAGAACTACTAACAGTTCACTACATGAACTACAACTAGGTCACCAACAAATACAACCAGCTCACTACAAGAACTACTAACAGTTCAATAGAAGAACTAGAACCAGGTCACTACAAGAACTACAAGCAGTTCACTGTAATGAACTGTTTGTAGTTCATGTAGTGAACTGCTTTTAGTTCTAGTAGTGAACTGTTTGTAGTTCTTGTAGTGAACTGCTTATAGTTCTTGTAGTGAACTGTTTATATTTCTTGCAGTGACCTGGTTGAAGTTCTTGTACTGAATTGTTAGTAGTTCTTGTAATGAACTGCTTTTAGTTCTTGTAGTGAACTGGTTTTAGTTCTTGTAGTGATCTGTTAGTAGTTCTTGTAGTGAACTGCTTGTAGTTCTTAAAATGAACTGCTTTTTGTTCAGGTAGTGAACTGCTTTTAGTTCTAGTAGTGAACTGCTAGTAGTTCTTGTAGTGAACTGCTTGTAGCTATTGTAATGAACTGCTTGTAGTTTTTGTAGTGACCAGGTTGTAGTTCTTGTAGTGAAATGTTAGTAGTTCTTGCAGTGAACTGCTTATAGTTCTTGTTATCAACTGTTTGTAGTTCTTGTAGTGAACTGCTTGTAATTTTTGTAGTGAACTGCTTCTAGTTCTTGTAGCGAACTGCTTGTAGTTCTTGTAGTGACTTGATTGTAGTTCTTGTAGTGAACTTATGTACTTCTTGTAGTGAGCTGCTTCTACTTTTTATAGTAAACTGTTTGTAGGTCTTGTAATGAACTGCTTGTAGTTCTTATAGTGAACTGCTTCTAGTTTTTGTAGTGACCTAGTTGTAGTTCATGTAGTGAACTGTTAGTAGTTCTTGTAGTGAACTGATTGTAGTTCTTGTAGTGATTTGCTTGTTGTTCTTGTATTGAACTGCTTGTGCTTCTTGTAGTGAACTGCTTCTAGTTTTTGTAGTGAACTGATTCTAGTTCTTGTAGTGACCTAGTTGTAGTTCATGTAGTGAACTGTTAGTAGTTCTTGTAGTGAACTGATTGTAGTTCTTGTAGTGAACTGCTTTTAGTTCTTATAGTGAACTGTTTATAGTTCTTGTAGTGAACTGCTTGTAGTTCTTATAGTGAACTTCTTCTAGTTTTTGTTGTGACCTGGTTGTAGTTCTTGTAGTGAACTGTTAGTAGTTCTTGTAGTGAGCTGGTTGTATTTCCTGTAATGAACTACTTGTACTTCTTGCAGTGAATTGCTTGTAGTTCTTGTAGTGACCTGGTTATAGTTCTTGTAGTGATTTGATTGTAGTTTTTGTAGCGAACTTATGTACTTCTTGTAGTGAACTGCTTTTACTTCTTATAGTAAACTGTTTGTAGGTCTTGTAATGAACTGCTTGTAGTTCTTATAGTGAACTGATTCTAGTTTTTGTTGTGAACTAGTTGTAGTTCATGTAGTGAACTGTTAGTAGTTCTTGTAGTGAACTGATTGTAGTTCTTTTAGTGAATTGCTTTTAGTTCTTGTAATGAAGTGCTTGTAGTTCTTGTAGTGAATTGCTTGTTGTTCTTGTAGTGAACTTCTTGTAGTTCTTTTAGTGAACTGCTTGTAGTTCTTATAATGAACTGCTTTTACTTCTTATAGTGAACTGTTTATAGTTCTTGTAGTGAACTGCTTGTAGTTCTTGTAGTTATTTGCTTCTTGTTCTTGTAGCGATTTGCTTGTAGTTCTTGTAGTGAACTGATGTACTTCTTGTAGTGAACTGCTTGTAGTTCTTGTAGTGAACTGCTTGTAGTTCTTGTAGTTATTTGCTTCTTGTTCTTGTAGCGATTTGCTTGTAGTTCTTGTAGTGAACTGATGTACTTCTTGTAGTGAACTGCTTTTACTTCTTATAGTGAACTGTTTATAGTGAACTGCTTGTAGTTCTTGTAGTGACCTTGTTGTAGTTCTTGTAGTGAACTGTTTGTAGTTCTTGTAGTGATTTGTTTCTAGTTCTTGTAGTGAGCTGGTTGTAGCTCTTGTAATGTACTCTTTATAGTTCTTGTAGTGAACTGATTGTAGTTCTTGTAATGAACTGCTTGTAGTTCTTGTAGTGAACTGCTTGTAGTTCTTGTAGTGACCTGGTTTTAGTTTTTGTAGTGAACTGTTAGTAGTTCTTGTAGTGAACTACTTGTACTTCTTGTAGTGAACTGCTTATAGTTCTTGTAATGAACTGCTTGTAGTTCTTGTAGTGAATTGCTTGTACAGCTTGTAATGAACTGCTTGTATATCTTGTAGTAAACTGTTTGTACTTCTTATTTTGAACTTTTTGTAGTTCTTGAAACAAATGGTTATAGTTCTTGTAGTGAAGTTTTTGTAGTTCTTGAAATGAATGCTTATAGTTCTTGTATTGAACTGTTTATACTTGTTGTTCTGAATTTTTTGTAGTTCTTGAAATGAATGCATATAGTTCTTGTATTGAACTGCTTTTAGTTTTTATTTTATTTCTTATTTTATTCTTATTTTTGTCGCTTATTTTAATACAATAATTGTATTTTTCGATGGCAAACGTAATAAAAAATAGATCAATTTATTGAGATAACTTTATCAAAGTTTCATTAACAAAATAAGACACTTAAAATATGGGATTTAATAAAAAAATTTGGATTAACTCAAAAATGTACGGCATCTGTATTTTTAGGAATAGTTCAACAACAATATCCTTTATGAAGAGCGATTATACCGTTTTATATCTTACCATAAGCATCTTATTCGTTTCGGAAGAAAAGCAAAAAACTTGAAAACATAAGGAAATAATGGAGCTAGGTTACGTATTTGTTAATTATTACTTTTGAGTACAGTTATCGATCATAACTGACTTGTTCTCTACATGTGTTACCGTTTGGTTCACACTCATGTTCCTCTTCCTTTAACAGGTTTTCTGTGTAGTATGAAAAGCTTTGAGTTTCGCCAGATCATTAAGTGGTCATTTAGCAATGTAACAGATGTAGCAGGCATTACTTGTCAGAAACCAGCTGTATGTTTAACTGGCCTAACTTAAAATATTGCTCAGAAAAACCACATATGTTCAAATGTCAAAGACATTCGCTCAGCTTCCCTCACAAAACACGTTTATAAAATCAGTTCTACCATTTAAGATCAACTTTATGTTTACAACAATAAGATATCGAGTACAACTATTATGTGTATGCAGCTTAACACACGAGATATTTTATGTGTATGCAGCTTAACACACGAGATATTTGGAGAATGGTAGTTTAATTCTCTAAAGGTTCGTGAATAATAGCCTTGCACAAAAGAAGTTAAAAATCCAAACAACGTTATATATTATTTTATCTCTTAGCTGCTCCCTGTGTTAATTTCGAACTTTGATATATTAAAAACTAAATAAAGTAGTAATCATTAGAATACTTCCACGTGAAACAACTTAACATCGAAATTGCAATTATATGAGAGAATTTAAGGAAAATACATATTCCATACACATAACATACGATCAATTTTAGCCAATTTTAATACATTTTGTCCCACTTTGCTGCTTATAAATACAAAGATAAAATACTGATGTGTCCTCTATTATTACTAACAGAAAGTGTGATGGTACTAACATACGTTTAATTAGCAACGATGTTGTGATAAATAATGGTACTAGCATACGTTTAATTAGCAAGGATGTTGTAATAAATAATGGTACTAACATACGTTTAATTAGCAAGGATGTTGTGATAAATAATGGTACTAACATACGTTTAATTAGCAACGATGTTGTGATAAATGATGGTATTAACATACGTTTAATTAGCAAGGATGTTGTGACAAATGATGGTACTAACATACGTTTAATTAGCAAGGATGTTGTGATAATTGATGGTACTAACATACGGTTAATTAGCGACGATGTTGTGATAAATGATGGTACTAACATACGGTTAATTAGCAAGGATGTTGTAATAAATGATGGTACTAACATACGGTCAATTAGCAAGGATGTTGTGATAAATGGTGGTACTAACATACGGTCAATTAGCAAGGATGTTGTGATAAATGATGGTACTAACATGCGTTTAATTAGCAAGGATGTTGTGATAAATGATGGTACTAACATACGGTTAATTAGCAAGGATGTTGTGATAAATGATGGTACTAACATACGTTTAATTAGCAAGGATGTTGTGATAAATGATGGTACTAACATACGGTTATTTAGCAAAGATGTTGTGATAAATTATGGTACTAACATACGTTTAATTAGCAAGGCTGTTGTGATAAATTATGGTACTAACATACGTTTAATTAGCAAGAATGTTGTGATAAATGATGGTACTAACATACGGTTAATTAGCAAGGATGTTGTGATAAATGATGGCACTAACATACGTTTAATTAGCAAGGATGTGGTGATAAATGATGGTACTAACATACATTTAATTAGCAAGGATGTTGTGATAAATGATGGCACTAACATACGTTTAATTAGCAAGGATGTTGTGATAAATGATGGTACTAACATCCGGATAATTAGCAAGGATGTTGTGATAAATGATGGTACTAACAT
>NW_013673025.1:30939-34365 GCF_000517525.1 Limulus polyphemus | reverse complement strand
AGGATGTTGTGATAAATGATGGTACTAACATACGGTCAATTAGCAAGGATGTTGTGATAAATGATGGTACTAACATACGGTCAATTAGCAAGGATGTTGTGATAAATGATGGTACTAGCATACGTTTAATTAGCAAGGATGTTGTGACAAATGATGGTACTAACATACGGATAATTAGCAAGGATGTTGTGATAAATGATGGTACTAGCATACGGATAATTAGCAAGGATGTTGTGATAAATGATGGTACTAACATATGTTTAATTATCAGAGATTTTAGGATAAATGATGTCACAGAATTTTAGGACTTATAATTATAGCCGAACATAGAAAACTTACATTTTAAATTGTTAGATTTACCCTCTTTCAACATCAGATCAGTATCTGGTGGCGTAGAAATTTGATTTTTATTCAGTTATCATTGATATCATATATTCCCGTTAACTCGTGCATCACAAGCGTTACCACAGACGCGGAATAATAGGTCCTCCAGGCTTACGAGCTGAAGAATAGACGGTCTCGTCCTTCGGTCCATTATCATGAGGACAAAAGTTATCTTACCAGGCATGAAAGTAAGTCGAGATGTTTCCAATCATATTTACTGTGTGAGTAATGCTGGTGTAGACTAGTGACAGATTTTCTCTTAATGTGACTGGGGTATTCTTAGCTGAATCAAAATCCACATTTATATGGAAGATGTGGGAGCTTCAGGTTCATATCATGTGAGACATTACCCTGAATACAAATAGTATTTATGATATTATTATTCTAAAACAATTCTCTGAATATATTACGGAAGGAATTAGGTGTATAACTTTTTCTAGGATGAAACTGTGGTAGGTGAAGAGTTGCTAGCGGTAAAAAAATAAAATGTAATGTAAAGAAAAGTAAAATACTACACAGAAATTGAATCTTCCTGTGATAATCATGTGTTTTCATATGAGTGTACATTATACTTTATGTTTCTAAAGATATATTAACGAAACTTCCTACGGTTATGGGAAACTGATAAATTAGTCAACCAGCAGGTTGAGTTGGGATTCAAATAAACATTTATTTCTTCAAAACTTCGAATACTTATCATGTTGTAATATAACCAACCCTTGTTTTCAACCTTTAACATGTAATATTTCTTTCGCTTACACTCAGTTGAACTTCCCAAAATGAAATAAAAATCATCTTCGCTTTTTTTTTAATTTTAGTTTTGCACATAGATAAACCTAATTTGAAGCATAGTGAAGACAGCATAGTGAATAGTACCAACCGCCAACTCTTGGGTTACTAGAACAATGAAGTTTAATTTTCACTTTCTATAGCTCATCCCCGTACCAAAATTCAATTTTTCAGTAACAAGACGCGAGGCTAAGAAAATTTGGATTCACTGACCGGGCACGCTAACTATACGGCCACAACCAACCCAACATCCTTATGAGTTGATAAAAAAAAAAAGGTTCAAAGTTTCGAAAATAATCAGTATTGATGCACGAGTTCTTCTGGAAATGTATGCTTTATTTCACTTTCAGCACAGCCTGGAATCTAATGTTCAAAAAAGCAGTCACAGTGCTTTAAAATGAATATTACTTCTAGGATAAACACTCTGGTATAACCTTCGGGAAAAGGTGTCATTATCGCTACAGCGTTGAAGCAGTAAAGTACAGTTAATAATATTTTTACTTAAAACGTATCCTCGTCATGGTGAGCGCCTCTCGTTGAAAGATTACTCTATAAGTAGATGAAAGCTATGGTTTCATTGATGATATGTCTCTCACCTTTAATCGATATCTTATGTAACCTGTAGCGGATGTAGACTTGGAGGAAATGGATCCATTTCCTTGCCGATCACTTATGAATTAGTTTGCATTAGATTAGCTTCCGCCGGAAGTTGGCTTTATCAATACCGTGCTCGTGACTAAATACACGAAGTTACTTACTTTAGTCTCAAAGTCGTGCACACTGTTTCACGGGTTCATATTTCCAGCCTTCTACAAGCAGTGCTTTATAAACCTTATCTAATGTTCATTGAGTGAAATTAATATTGTATGATAAAAAAACAATATACAGTGCAAGTACAAATGCTAATATAATTCATAATAGACTCCCAGTGACACGCTGACATGTCTACGGACTTACAACTTCATAACATCACGTATTAAATAAACAATATAAAACTACGAAATATTAACGTCACCACGTAATTTGTTTAGATACAAATAAACGTCGTGATTACAACCTAAATTAGTTTTAAAATAAGTTATAAATCACTGAAAGCAACACCGTAAACAAGGTAATTAGATGTTACAAATCAATGTACCAAAAATTTAAACCTGTAACGATTATAATACACTGAATCATAGCTGGACACCCTGCTGTTAATGATAACTTCGGTTGTAATTTCAGTAATCTAGAGGTTCGACTAGCCTAGCTGCATTAGAATTCAATATAGTAGAAGTTTATTACACTTTCAATGTTATGACAAGGACTTACTGTAGTAAATCACATTTTAAATGTAGATTAAAAAAAAAGTTTTGTCTATCAAGGCTGAGATGTACGATCCTACCACTAGGGCCTATGACGTCACTGAAAAACTGCATCTCGATTGTCTTTTCGTCCCAGATTATATTTTTCTAGATTTTGTTTCATTAATCTGGAAACATTTTTCAAGTTATTTGATTTTTTAATATTTTATATCACACGTGGAATAACGATTTTCCAAACAATTATTTAATATAACTGTTTGAACAAATTGTAAGCTTTATTTATACCTGGGTATCTGTAGCCAGAATTGAGTTTTTAATATCGTTCAAACGGCGTAATCTTTGGATTTTATCGATTCTATAATTAGTTTCATGTCAAATTCAACGTGACAATATTTTCAACACAATGTTATATATTTTTTGTCTTCATTTAGAGGAATGGATTACGCTTATAGTTATTGTGGTAGATTTACAAATAATGCAAATCCGTTCAAATAATCGAATTTTTTGCATTGATTTTTGCATTATTATTTCGGAGATTTCAAGATTATATGACTAGGAATAAATTATTTTACTTACCTCAGGATTTGTGGGTTTAATGCATGACTATTATTAGTGAACGTTCGGGAAAAAAATCATTATATTTAAATATTTAAGAATGAGCCTATGAAACGTAAACATAAAATAATTTCGATATAGTTAAGGCAAGTGGCGCTGTTATCACGTTTCAAATATGATACATCAATATTCTAACATAGTTAAGGAGGGTTGTTATGACATTGTATATATATGACACATCATTATTCTAACATAGTTAAGGAGGGTTGTTATGACATTGTATATATATGACACATCATTATTCTAACATAGTTAAGGAGGGTTGTTATGACATTGTGTATATATGACACATCATTATTCTAACATAGTTAAGGAGGATTGTTATGACATTGTG
>NW_013673025.1:27494-30161 GCF_000517525.1 Limulus polyphemus | reverse complement strand
TACCCAACTGCACCACCCGATCTCCTCAAGTTGTTGCTGAGGGATCAGTTCGTAGATGCCTTGGACAGCCCACAACTTAAGATACAAGTGAAACAAGCACACCCCTCTACCATGCAGGATGCAATGGCCAGAGCTCTCGAACTTGAATCATACGTTAAGTCCAGTACAGAGGTACCAAGGTTGGTACAGTCATCTGGATTCAATGCCAGAAAAGGTCAGCTTTCAGAGAGGTTTGAGGGACTTTGCTGGCACTGTAACAAACCTTGGCACAAGAGAGCTCAATGTTGGAAACTTCAACACAGGGGAGATGCCACAGCAGGAACGGCTGGTGTCCAGAAAGGTTGTTGGAACTGTGGAAAGCACGGACATTTGAGAAGCCAGTGTAGGAGGAATATTACCAACAAGGAGACCAGTAGTGGTTGGTGTTGAGTAATGCCCACCAACCCCCATCATGACAGTCCCAACAGCTAGGTGTAAAATGGCAAGCACACATAGTATCTACGTGACAGGGAAGCTGGATTCAACAAAGTCTCTTAATTTTACGGGATGTATCTTCTTCTGTACTGGTCTCTGTCTCGTTGGCTTCTGCTTCACGTGGGGTTCATCTGCTCCATCAGGAAATGTCCAATCGCCAGTAACAGTCACATCAGTGGTAGTAACTTCATCAAGAGCTTCACCGTTTCCCTTCTCAAAACTGAGTAGAGTTTCTTCTTCGACGGTAGCTTCTTCAGGTGGCACGTCTTCAGCAGAATCATTTGTTCTGTTGTCCACTTCGTCCCAACTGAAATGTCCTGGACCGTGATAACGCCAAAGCCTGTTGGCATGCACCACTTTTGGCTTACCTCGCCGACCACATTTTACCCGCAAAGTCACGTCTGAGAGACGATCCACTATGTCATATGGGTCTTCCCATGGAGAAGACAACTTAGGAGATTTCCCTTTGGTCTTCCTAGGATTATACAATCATACCTTGTCTCCAGGTACAAAGCTGACTTCGGTAGATCTCTTATCATAAGTTAACTTCATCTAATCAGCAGACGTTTTCAAGTTTGAACGCACTTGATGGTAAATTCCACAAATTCTGACATATTCACAGGCAACTATTCATAAGGTAGGCGTCCCTTATGCTTGGGTCCCCTTTTAGCACTACATGTACTGCATGTCCTGCACCATTCTTCCACATCTCGCCTCATACCTATCCAGTAAAATCTTTGTCGTATGTGACTCAATGTCTTCTTGATTCCGAGATGTCCTCCTGTTAAATTATCATGAGATTGACGCAGCACAACTTCCCGAAACTTCCTCCGTATAACTGTTTGCCAAGTCGTCACTTTCTCATCGGTAGTTTCCCATATCCGTACAAGAATACCATCTTCAAGCTTTAACTGGTCCCATTGCACCCAATAGTGCTTCTGTATGGCTTCTGGTACTCCTTCGTGATTTAACACCTTGATGCTCACAAGGGTTTGCTGAGACGCAGAGTCTATGACAAAGTTGCACCTTTGGCCATCTAGCTTTCCTTTCACATAGACGCTGTGTGTGCTTGGCATTTTACACCTAGCTGTTGAGACATTCATGATGGGGGTTGGTAGGCGTCGCTCAACACCAACCACTACTGGTCTCTTTGAGGCTGACTTGTTGGTAATATTCTTTCTACACTGGCTCCTCAAATGTCCGTGCTTTCCACAGTTCCAAAAATTTTTCTGGATACCAGCCTTTCCTGCTGTGGCACCTCCCCTGTGATGAAATTTCCAGCATTGAGCTCTCTTGTGCCCAAGTTTATTAGAGTGCCAGCAAAATCCCTCAACCAATAACAATTAACAATAACTTAATTAAATGTACAGAATTACAATCACAAAATTACAACGCTGACGCAACACTGCCCCTCCTTAGTATTGTTCGTCCCGAACAATAGCCACTTACAATAAACCACGTTGTCACCCCTATATATATATACCAGACTACCCCACATCTAGCAATCTCCCGAAGGGTCGAGAGAACAAGTGGCGTGACACCAGTCACAAGACCTGGCGGGACAATGTGTGTGTGTGTAGACAGTGAGTAATTGATCTGCAGTCAGAGAGTATTATTGAGCACGTTCGTTGTTATAACGTTTGTTTTAGCACGATTGTTGAAATTAAGTGTATCGTAAAGTTATATTCGGAAAGAATAAACCAGTTTTATTAAGTAAGGACTTGTGTCACTAAAGTTTCGTCGGAACGAAGTTACGGAAAGTTAATTAACAAACGGAGACGTAACAACGTCATGAGATTCTAGAATGATCGGGGAATATCACGAATAATCCAGTATTTGCTAGGCTCCCTCTATTCTTGTATATAAGTACACCAGATAATGCGCCAGACAATTAATCCGGATTGAATAGCAGACGGAGAGATTAAAGATACAGACGGACAATTGAGTCAAGCGCGGTAGTAAGTAAAATGCATGAATCGTTCGTTGAGAATTATAGCATGTGTTTAAGTGACTGTGGAAATTAAGTGTATTGCAAAGTTGTATTGAGAAAGAATAAACTAGTTTTATTTAAGAAAGGACTTGTATCACTGAAGTTTCTCGGAAAGAATTTCTACCGAAAATTATCAAACGAGCAGAGACGTAACAATATATATATATATATATATATATATATATATATATACTATTATATAG
>NW_013673025.1:26646-27181 GCF_000517525.1 Limulus polyphemus | reverse complement strand
ACTTCTTGTTTCCTTTCTTGTTCCAGTTGTCACTGCTGTAGTCTCTCTTCTTGTTTATTTTCCTTCTCCTCCAATAGCTGTTGTAATCTCTTTTCTTGTTTATTTTGCTTTTCGAGCTGCCACTGTTGTAGGTTTTCTTGCAACTGCTGTAATCTCTCTTCTTGTTTCTTTTCTTGTTTATTCTCTCGTTCTTCTTGTTTCTTTTCTTTTTCCTCTAACAACTGTTGTAATTCTCTTCTCGTTCTTCTTGTTTCTTTTCTTTTTCCTCTAACAACTGTTGTAATTTCTCTTCTCGTTCTTCTTGTTTCTTTTCTTTTTCTTCTAACAACTGTTGTAATTTCTCTTCTCGTTCTTCTTGTTTCTTTTGCTGTTCTTGTATTGCTACCATTAAGTCTGCTAGGCTGTAGTTTGATTTGCCGCTTCTCGTTTCCATTTTTTGTTATCCCACTTCTGACACCAATTTGTTAAACCTCCAGTCGTTAGTTGATTTTTCCGTAACTTCGTTCCCACGAATCTTTAGCGACACAAGTCCTTA